>NC_063441.1:6016646-6316646 GCF_020379485.1 Brassica napus | reverse complement strand
GAAACTTGACATTTATCCTTCCTTGTGGGCCAAGCGTAAACCTGCTGTGGTTTACGGGCTTTTGGTTAGGAAAATCGTAGGATGGGCCTCGAGTCGTGTTTTAGGTCCTTTGGGCCGTCTTCCGACTCGACACGTTTACTACGAGTTTTCCGCGGTTTCTAATCCGCGAAGTTTGATCGATGAATTAGAATGGCGGGAAACATGGACTGAGCTTGCTACGGTCTTCGGGAGATAGCATTCGAAGGTTTGACGAGAATGCAAGGACTGGTGTCGTATCGATGTTCGGAAAGGTTCAATCGCTACACAGCGACCGAACTTTGGCTCGAGCCCGGTCGCTACGTAGCGACCGAGCGGGACGAGCGCTCGGTCGCTACGTAGCGACCGAGCTTTGGCTTGAGCTCGGTCGCTACGTAGCGACCGAGCGGGACGATCGCTCGGTCGCTACGTAGCGACCGAGCTTGGCTCGAGCTCGGTCGCTACGTAGCGACCGAGCGGGACGATCGCTCGGTCGCTACGTAGCGACCGAGCTTTGGCTCGAGCTCGGTCGCTACGTAGCGACCGAGCGGGACGATCGCTCGGTCGCTACGTAGCGACCGAGCTTGGCTCGAGCTCGGTCGCTACGTAGCGACCGAGCGGGACGATCGCTCGGTCGCTACGTAGCGACCGAGCTTGGCTGAGCTCGTCGCTACGTAGCGACCGAGCGGGACGATCGCTCGGTCGCTACGTAGCGACCGAGCTTTGGCTGAGCTCGGTCGCTACGTAGCGACCGAGCGGGACGATCGCTCGGTCGCTACGTAGCGACCGAGCTTGGCTGAGCTCGTTCGCTATGTAGCGACCGAGCGGACGATCGCTCGGTCGCTACGTAGCGACCGAGCTTTGGCTTGAGCTCGGTCGCTACGTAGCGACCGAGCGGGACGATCGCTCGGTCGCTACGTAGCGACCGAGCTTGGCTGAGCTCGGTCGCTACGTAGCGACCGAGCGGGACGATCGCTCGGTCGCTACGTAGCAACCAAGCTTGGATGAGCTCGGTCGCTACGTAGCGACCGAGCGGGACGATCGCTCGGTCGCTATGTAGCGACCGAGCTTTGGCTCGAGCTCGGTCGCTACGTAGCGACCGCGGGGACGATCGCTCGCGTCGCTACGTAGCGACCGAGCGGGACGATCGCGCTCGGTCGCTACGTAGCGACCGAGCTTTGGCTCGAGCTCGGTCGCTACGTAGCGACCGAGCGGGACGATCGCTAGGTCGCTACGTAGCGACCGAGCTTGGCTGAGCTCGTTCGCTATGTAGCGACCGAGCAGGACGATCGCTCGGTCGCTACGTAGCGACCGAGCTTTGGCTTGAGCTCGGTCGCTACGTAGCGACCGAGCGGGACGATCGCTCGGTCGCTACGTAGCGACCGAGCTTGGCTGAGCTCGTTCGCTATGTAGCGACCGAGTAGGACGATCGCTCGGTCGCTACGTAGTGACCGAGCTTTGGCTTGAGCTCGGTCGCTACGTAGCGACCGAGCAGGACGATCGCTCGGTCGCTACGTAGCGACCGAGCTTGGCTGAGCTCGGTAGCTACGTAGCGACCGAGCGGGATGATCGCTCGGTCGCTACGTAGCGACCGAGCTTGGCTGAGCTCGGTCGCTACGTAGCGACCGAGCTTGGCTGAGCTCGGTCGCTACGTAGCGACCGAGCAGGACGATCGCTTGGTCGCTACGTAGCGACCGAGCGGGACGATCGCTCGGTCGCTATGTAGCGACCAAGCTTTGGCTCGAGCTCGGTCGCTACGTAGCGACCGAGCGGGACGATCGCTCGGTCGCTACGTAGCAACCAAGCTTGGATGAGCTCGGTCGCTACGTAGCGACCGAGCGGGACGATCGCTCGGTCGCTATGTAGCGACCGAGCTTTGGCTCGAGCTCGGTCGCTACGTAGCGACCGAGCGGGACGATCGCTCGGTCGCTACGTAGCGACCGAGCGGGACGATCGCTCGGTCGCTACGTAGCGACCGAGCTTTGTCTCGAGCTCGGTCGCTACGTAGCGACCGAGCGGGACGATCGCTCGGTCGCTACGTAGCGACCGAGCTTGGCTGAGCTCGTTCGCTATGTAGCGACCGAGCAGGACGATCGCTCGGTCGCTACGTAGCGACCGAGCTTTGGCTTGAGCTCGGTCGCTACGTAGCGACCGAGCGGGACGATCGCTCGGTCGCTACGTAGCGACCGAGCTTGGCTGAGCTCGGTCGCTACGTAGCGACCGAGCGGGACGATCGCTCGGTCGCTACGTAGCGACCGAGCTTGGCTGAGCTCGGTCGCTACGTAGCGACCGAGCGGGACGATCGCTCGGTCGCTACGTAGCGACCGAGCTTGGCTGAGCTCGGTCGCTACGTAGCGACTGAGCGGGACGATCGCTTGGTCGCTACGTAGCGACCGAGCTTGGCTGAGCTCGGTCGCTACGTAGCGACCGAGCGGGACGATCGCTCGGTCGCTATGTAGCGACCGAGCTTTGGCTCGAGCTCGGTCGCTACGTAGCGACCGAGCGGGACGATCGCTCGGTCGCTATGTAGTGATCGAGCTTTGGCTCGAGCTCGGTCGCTACGTAGCGACCGAGCTGTGTGCATGCTTGGTCGCCGCGTATCGATCGAGCTTGGCTTGTCCGCGGTCTGATTTCCATACTCGAGTTTTTCCGCGGCCGATTTGGATACATGTCCGTTGCCTTCGGACAATCGGTATTTTAGTGGTTCGATTGAGATTTTGGACGATATTTTACTGCAAGGCTCTCGTAAAGATTTCGTTACGAAGATTACTTTTCGTAAAAAACGTTTATGCTGATTTTTACGGACTTTCAGACATTGATTCCGTCGTGACGATTTTGGCCCCAACAGGTGTCTCGGCTTATATGACTTGTATGTACGAATCGCGCATCTTCTCAGAGTCAACTGGAGTGCTAGACCAAAATTTTGGTTTTTTGTTGTAGCGCGCTTTCGTCCTTGTGTTGGACGTTTTTGAAATCAAGAGTGATCGATTGGTTTGTTTTAAGACAGCTGGCGTGTTCGTCGGGGCCAATCGACGAAACGGGGTGTAAAAGATTTGGGTGGTCGCGTTTGGACAATTTGTTAGTATTATCCTCGAATTTGAACTTTTGCGACGTCTCACAATTGTTTCGGGGATTTACGTGTATCCTTGCGTGGTTGAAAGATGAATATTTTTACGATTTTTGGGCCGGATGAGGCCATAGACAAGAGTTTTAATGTTTCAGGCGTGTCCTGAAAGTTTCTTTTGTGTTTTACTGAAGCGTAAACGTTTTCGATGAAAAGGACAACGTATATTGTAGTAAAAGTTTTTGAAGTTCTAAAACTCGATTACAATAATGTCGATTTTTTTAAGTGGGAGTATACGAGTATACGCACCCACTCCCACCCCCTTTTAGAGAGGGGGATAGCTGAACTCGTCTTTTGACGAGCTGCCTACGTACCCCTTTCGAGGATCAAGCCATCTCGTAGTTCTGTTTCATGCCGCGAGTGATCTTACTCGGTGGTAGATGTCGCGATGTCCGCCTTGACCATGTCGACGTGCTGGGTCAACACTATTTCCTGATGTTCCGGTTGAGTTGTAGCGTGGGCTTCGGACTTGTGTCGAGCTTCGACGTCCGATGCAATTTGCGTCGGTAGACGATTTAATTCGTTTTTTTCCCGGGCGCTTTTGGCGAAGATCGATCTATCTTCGTGCGCTTGCCGTTTACAGCTGCAGAGGTCGTGATTTGCCTTAACTTGTGCTCTGCGAGGCATAGCCGCGACTGTTTTTGGCATCCCCAGATGGCCGCGACTCCGCTTGGGGTCGGAATTTGAGACCCAGGTGGTAGGTAGACGGAAACTGCTGCATGGCGTTGAGCCATGGGGTTCCCATGATTACGTTAGCGGGATGATCGACTACCGCGAACTCGACGATTTTCGTGATCTCCTTGGCCATGACTGGCAACTAGATCGGTCCGGAGTCATCGATACTCCCTGAAAAAACCCGTGAGTGGTTTTGGGCTTCGGATTACTTCTCTGAGTTCGATGCTCATTCCGCTTGAGAGTGTCGCGGAAGATTACGTTGACCCGTATCGGCACACCCTCATTTCCGAATGCGACTGGTAAAGGGGGTCTTTCGGGCTCTTTCCAGCAGTCGATCGATCTCGGGGGCAGCACTAGTACATGATGGATTTGAGACATTACGGCTCTCACTTATGCCGCAGTCTTGGTGCTGATGTACTCACGAAGATCGCGGATATCCGATGTCTCGTCAGGATTTCCCGAGCATGTCGGCATTTACTACACTGCGAGTGAGCTCGGTTGCTTTTCAGCCAGCTCCTCTTGTTCTTCCAATAGGCGACTTTCCTCTTCTTCTGTCATTGGTTTTTCGAACGGGGAGCCTTCCGAGCGGATCGGCTTCTGGTCCTTCTTGGATGTCTTGTCGACGTCCTCGCGGTGTCGTTGGAGACATCGCTAGGATCCAGGTCAATGTGTTCGGCTTCGTTATCCTCCGAGTCCTTTGCAGGGGGCGGAGATTTTCAGGTTCCCCTTTTCGATGGATGATTTCTCGCTAGGGTTTTGACTGGAGGTCGTTCCCGCGCGACTCCTGATCTATCGAGTGGGATAGCGAAGTCGAGCCTCTTCCCGTGGATTTTGGTGATTCCGCGGGGACGGATTGCTTGGGTCCTTGCCGTTAAGGTTTTAACCTGTTTGGTCAAGGTATTCACGAGCTTATCCTGTTCTTCCGACCTTTTCTCATAGGTGGCGAACATCTTTTTAAACTCCTCGAGCGTCCACAGCGTTGGCTTGTGCATTGGCCGCGGATACGTCCCCTACTGGGTTGTAGAGATTCGTGCCGCTGCCCTCCGTTAAGAGGATTTTTCACGTTATCCGCGTCGTTAGTTGACATGTCTTATTGAGAGTGATGTGGCTTTTGCGGTTAGATGATCCGTACTAACCCCCCTCCTTCTAGCGCCAAACTGTGGAACCGAAATTCGCACTATCGATTTCCGTTTAAATAAGGAAACTAGGAAAACCCTAATTTCCCAGAGGACCCGGATATCTGCTAATTACCACACGTCGAGCAATCAGAACACGAGAATAACAACGATAAAGTATAAGAAATCGAAAAAGAGAGCAAAGAAGATCTTATTCCGAATTTTGCGTATGAGCGTTTACAACAAGGTATAAGCCTGGGCTCGAGAGCTGTCGGCGAGATTCCTAGTTCTAGCAACCTTAAGACGGCTAAACCTAATTGAGTCGCAGCTCGAAATAACAAAAACGGAAAATTGCCTAAATTGCTCTAAGTGCTAAGTTTTGCTCTGAAAAAGTTCTCCTCCTGCTCCTCGCCTAGGACTTCTTATATACTAGCTCCAAGGTCGGTTTACGCTTTACTCTTCTGCCCTTAAGCCGTCATAGCATAAAAATGGAGATATTCCATTTTTCCCGATCTTCACAATCATCTTCAAAACTTCCGTATTTATCTGCGGAAACTTGACATTTATCCTTCCTTGTGGACCAAGCGTAAACATGCTGTGGTTTACGGGCTTTTGGTTAAGAAATCGTAGGATGGGCCTCGAGTCGTGTTTTAGGTCCCTTTGGGCCGTCTTCCGACTCGACACGTTTGCTACGATTTCTTTTGATAAAGAACGAACTTTCCACGGTTTCTAATCCGCGAAGTTTGATCGATGAGTTAGAATAGCGGAAAACATGGACTGAGCTTGCTACGGTCCTCGGGAGATAGCATTCGAATGTTTGACGAGAATGCATGGATTGGTGTCGTATCGATGTTCGGAAGAGTTCAATCGCTACACAGCGACCGAACTTCGGGTCGAGCCCGGTCGCTACGTAGCGACCGAGCGGATGAGCGCTCGTCGCTACGTAGCGACCGAGCTTTGGCTCGAGCTCGGTCGCTACGTAGCGACCGAGCGGAACGATCGCTCGGTCGCTACGTAGCGACCGAGCTTAGGCTCGAGCCCGGTCGCTACGTAGCGACCGAGCGGACGAGCGCTTGGTCGCTACGTAGCGAACGAGCTTTGGCTCGAGCTCGGTCGCTACGTAGCGACCGAGCGGACGAGCGCTCGGTCGCTATGTAGCGACCGAGCTTTAGCTCGAGATCGGTCGCTACGTTTGCGACCGAGCGTATGAGCGCTCGGTCGCTACTCTAGCTGACCGAGCTTTGGCTCGAGCTCGGTCGCTACGTAGCGACCGAGCGAGACGAACGCTCGGTCGCTTCGAGCTCGGTCGCTACGAAGCGACCGAGTGGGTAGGACGTTCGGTCGCTATGTAGCGGCCAGACGGCGTGTATGCGCGGTAATTACGCAACGACCGAGCTTGGTTTGTTTGGTTTGAATCCTCAAGGATACTTCTTCGTAAAAACTTTGTATTGATTATTTTTTTTACGAAAGTTATATCTTTCTTTTTACTATCTCTTTTGGAAATACGATCTCCGAGGATTTTCGGGTGGTAATTCCGTCGTGACCGTTTTTGACCCCAACACTACTACAGCAAGATCTGGACACCATTCGCAAGAAGGACCAACAACCAGCCACATCGATCGACATGTGTACATTCACATCGCTTGACGCTAAGGTCTCAGCCATGAATGAGAGGCTGAGGACTTACGAGGACATGCATGACCGCTTTATATCACCAGTCATGACATATATAAACAAATTGTCTAGTCAAATACTTCATGCCCAAAAGGATATTGATAACATTACTAATCAAAATTTTTTGCAGGCAAAATCAGCATCGATCGACAGGCTACGAGGGCCTTGGATCGATGGCAAGAAACCTGTGGAGTTACTTCCTTACACAGCAGCAGAGGTTGACAAGATCACATCCAAGATCTACACTGCTCTGGACACCATGGAGGAACGATTTGACAAACGCTGCGATGACATCTACTTTCCATTCGACAACAAAATCAGTGAACTAGACAGCCACGTAGAATGGCTACATAAAGAAGTCAAAGCCATTCAGAGGCAACTCGCAGCTCAACACCAGATATCAGCATCGATCTACAGGACACGAGCGAAATCGATCGATAGCAACTCGCCGAGATCGACCAACGAACACCTAATCGCATCGATCGACGCCGAGTCTACACCAATCGGCGAGCAGCTGATACACAAGACAGTAGAGTCAATGCAAAAGGAACTGACAGAACTTTCAGCATACGCCTATGACAACATAGGCTGGCACCAGATCAGCATTGACAACGTTCAAGAAAGGCTACAGAACATCTCCAATGTACTTAAGAAGATGGATGACAAATGGACAAGAAATGATGAGGCCACAAGAAGCTTCATTGCATCTTGGTCCAGAATGTGCAGAGATGACGTGGATGCTTGCTTTCCAACTAGCAGCTGCTTCTCCACCCAATAGCCTATCAATACCACAGTCAAGCTAAATGACTATAACCAAGCGCTGAGTGGAAGGCAACCCACTATTAGGTATTTTATTTAGGTTTTTTTATCTAGCATTTATTTACTTTCGTTTTACTTCTTTCAGATTTAGGAGACCCAAGTAGGAGGACCTGAATATCGACAGCCAACGAGACGTCGACATCGCTCGACATAGACAACCACAAGACGATCGATGTAACACTTACACATCGATCGATATCTAATCCGGTCAGATGTATCTTCCTTACTTGTTACATTTCGTACATCATGATATAATTCATCATAACTCCGGCTGAGTTACACTGGGACAGTGTAATTTAAGTCTGGGAGAGATTTACTGATATAATTTATTTTATTCTTATATAAAAATTTTTTTTAATAAATTATGCTTAGCTATTGAAAATAAGGACTATAACCTTATATTGATTTAAACATGAATATCTAACCAATCTTTAGCACCATTTTGGTTTACTGATTGCAGGTAGCACTATAGATGCTAAAGCGGATCAACCTATCAACTACACACTTGCCTTCAACCGTATGAAGTAACCAAAGCTGATTTCCAACACTAAACCTGACATAACCGCTTGTCTTGGGGCTTGGTATACATGGGATCGGATTCTTCAGACAGGTCTGGAAGGTATTGCCTGGTGTAGATTATTTATCACATTTTCTCTCTCTAAATTTCGACCCTAGATTAGTTAGTGAGTAAATAAAAAAAAAAGATCTATTGTTTAATTAGGATGAGTCTGAACAGGACTTGGTGGCTAAAACCATTAAGGCTTGATTCATAAAGACTCCAATAAAAGAGTTCGAAACGGGACTTGGAGGCGGCAATCTTCAAGGCTCGCTTTCGCAAAGAACTCTTGGATATAGGTCAAAAAAAAGTGAATAGAGCTTGGTGGCAACCACCATTAAGTTTTGATTCATGGAAGCCTGTCCAATCTTGGTCACTGATCCTGCAATGGAAGCAGACTTTGACTCAAGAGAGAAAATTAGAGAGAGAGACACTAGGAACTAACTCTTACCTGCAGTTCCAGATACCTGTCTGAAATCCTTGCATCCTGTGATCGATACTCCCAAGGTAAAGCATTCACTTTATATTTATGCAAAGAAATGAAATAAGTAGAGGGGATGTCAGACGTGAATTGATGAGTTGTGTTATGTTAGAAATGGTTGCTAAGCTAGGATATTGCATAGTGTGCTTTTGTGATTAGGACTTTTTAAATGTGGTTGCAAAATTGTTGAGAAAAAGATTTCTATGCTTTAAAATCTTAAGTCCCTAATATTTTCAAACCTCTTTCAGAGAGACTGCCTGTATGTTTTGCTTGAGGACAAGCAAAAGGGTAAGTCTGGGGGTGTTGTTATACCTTGGATTTGACCCGTTTTCATCCATGGTATATAAGTATTTTACTATATATATCTATGATTTCTACTCTTCTAGGTATGTTTTCAGGTTCAGGTGCATTTCGGAGTAAAGCTATGACTTTGGAGAATTTTGGAGCTTAAAGGACATTTCACCCGAGCTGACCACGTAGAGGTCGACGAGAGGAAGAACAATCGATCGATGCGCATCAGCGCTGACGATCGATAACCAGGAGATGCCTCGACAGATGAAGATTAATATCGATCGATGTACACAAGTACCATCGATCGATGTCGAGACACCAGACACGCGACATTTTGGATTCAGCAGACTTAAAAACCAAGGCCAAGCCAAATTACCAAAATGCCCTGACGAGTTTTTAACCTAGTAGATTATATACTACCTAAGTGTTTTGACGGCAGAGGAGAGCTTTTTGGTAGAGACCTTTTTGTTACAAGTTTTGGAGAGAAGATCACTTGTGATTGGAACTCCTTGTTATCATTTCTTATCATCTATATTATGAGTTTCTATTTCTTTATTGTTATGAATTGCTTTGCTATGTCTGAGTAGTTCAATTATTAGTTCCAGGGTTCAGATAGGTTTGTGGGATTAGCTCCAAACTATAGTGCCTTGTTGTGATATTCATGATAGATTTGTATTCATTGCTTGTTTTAGCCTTGCTAACTAGAACTTGGTCATAAGATTGCATACTCAAGCACCCTTGTTATCCCATCCTGACATCTATCTATCATATTAGGACTGCTATAGAGGGGTAACCGCCAATTTAGTATCTTAATAGGGCATATCATACTCGCGCATAGGCCTGGCTAGAACCCGTCGATCGATGTCCTCAACTGACAATCGATCGACGTTGGCAAAGGTGTATCGGTCGACGTCTTAATAGACCATCGATCGACACTCTCTCGTTGTCGACATACTAACAGTTGAGACACGAGATCTAGTCTGTTAACCAGTGAGACATGCGACAGCAGATCACTGAGTTAAGCGATTGAGCTCTAATATATCATGCATGCAACAAATAGGCATCTATAGGTATTATAATCTCCAACACCTGAATAGTGGCCCTGCATCTAATATCATTTCCAACCAAGTTACATTTATTATTTACTTCGCTTGTTACTATTGCTATTTCATTTAAAAATTTACAACCCTTAGAATTAATAAACACTAGATTTAATTGTTCCCTAACTCCTTGTGGATTCGATCCTTAAGTACTACATATGAACCTCTTTTGATGAGAGTAACACTCCTTAGGGTAATTTGAGTGGTATCAGGGACGCATGCGGGACGGCTCGGTCAGTCTGATCAGTACGGTCGGATGAACGAACCTCGGTCAAATTGTTCAGAACGTCCTTATCTCCGTGCTGGTTGGCTCCAATGGACTGATCCACGAACCGGGGCACATCAGACCGGCTCATTCCGGACCGTTCGCTACATGGCAACCTTGTTTGGATCCTTTTCCGATGTTTTATGTATGTGTTCTTTGACTATGCGTGATTAATTTCGATGAATCAACCGTGACTAGTGCAAGATTTCTCTGCAAAGTTTGTTGTAAAGATTTATTTACGAAGAATACTTTTCGCAAAGACGTTCATGCTGACTTTTACTGATATTTGGATGTTAACTTCATCGTGTCCGTTTTTTTATTCCAACAGTTAGCCTCTCAGCCCGCTGGAATCGTGGATTATGATGAGATTCTAGCGCGCGGTTTGGCGATTTAGGCAAGAAAGGCAAGTCAGACAGAGTTTACATTCAAAATTTCGTGGAAGAATATCGACGAAGAAATATATATATATATATAATAAATCAAAATCTTTAAGCTCATACTTCTATAAGTAGTGAGCTTCCATCTTTCATTCCCTTCACACCTTCCTCTCTTTCCAAATTCTCTCTAGCTTCTTTTCTCAATTTAGCTCTCAATATGTCTTCCTCCCAAAACGACAAGAAGAGTTCTGATGCTGAGATGGTTGAGGCCTCCTCCCAGGCGCCGGCCTCAACCCCTTCCAATAATGCTTCAGCTTGTGTCTCCGGTTTCCTTTCTTTCCGAGAGAAGATGGCTCATCGTAAAGCTGAGAACGAACCTATCAAAGTTTGCATCGAGCCTCCGTCTTCTCCCGCTCCCGTTGTCACTCCAGTCGTCGATCATGTGGTTCAGGCTCCGCAAGATGCGGGGGAACAGTCCGGGATGGGCATTTTGTGTGTTTTGGATGCCTCGGCCCAACCTTCTGGTTCATCTACAACTCCGATCGTTGTTGACGATAAGGAGAAAGTCACTGAATCGATGCCTCCGCCTCCAACCAGAAAGGAAATCTTTATGGAGTTGTGTGCTCCCGGTGCTACTCCGGCTGTTCCAGCGAGGAGTTGGAAGAGGAGGTGTACGACGGGCAACAATGGGGAGCCTTTGCATCTGGAAGGGTCGAGCCTGGCGTCGGGACTTTGAGAAAAGGTTCGTTCTTCGCTTTGGCTTTATATTCTTAGAGCATTGGATTCTGTTTTGCCCTGTTTTGCTTTGTATCTCTAATCGTTATCTTATCTCACAGTTTGTGTTGCTGATCGATGGGATGATCAGGGAATGCGGCTCCGAGGTCGGTCGTCTTACGAGAGATCTGATAGAGATGCAAGGCAAATTGTATGAGTCTGAAGCCATGCTAAAAGCTATCGAGGATTCTCATTCCGCAAAGGTGTCTACGCACGAGGTTCAGATTGGGGAGCTCGAGAGGGACCTTGGGAAGACGGCGAGATCTTTGCTTAAGGAGAAAAAGGCTAGGAAGACCATGTTCTCGGAGGTACGTCGACTTCAGCGTCAGATTGAAAGTGGTGAAGGGTCGACAAACCGTGGGATCAAGGAGGCCAAGGATGCACTCCGCGTTGAGTTCCAGACCCGTTTGGCAAAGATCTCCGACTTTCAAGGCTCCCTCGAGTGCATTCGCAGCAGGGACTTGGCCCTGGCGACTATCGATGGTGGGATGGCTGTGGTTCAGGCACTCCAGGGTGAAACCCCGTCGTCCTTAGAGGCCGAGGAAACCAGGTTGCCCGCTTGCAAGGGAGGTCTGGCGGCCGTGGACAGGAGTTTCGACCTTATATTGGCTGACCTGAAGTCCGAGTGTTTCCTTCCGACGTGTTCAGAAGACACAGAGGGGCAAGATCCTGCGGTCGGGGAAAACGGAGGCGGTGCAGCCCCAAGCTTGGAAGAGGCGATGCGTGAAGGAGAGGTTTAGATTCCAGATGACGATCAAGGTTACGATCTCACTTGAGTGATTTTTTTTTTCTTATGTTATGAATTAGTACTTGCTCTGAAATCGTATGGCCATGTTTATGTTTTGGGACTTGCCGCTTGTGGCTTTGAATCCCTGCCGCTCTATGGCTTTTTATGAATGGATGATCAGTTTGCGTTTATACGTGAGTTATTTGGATGGTGTAGAAGGAAGATTATGAATTGTCGTCTCATACCTTTTCTCCGCGGTGCGATGCTAGATTTGTGATCTGTTTCGAGAGTTTTCTGCAAAAACCTTGTGGGAACCGAAATTCGCACTGTCGATTTCCGTTTAAATAAGGAAACTAGGAAAACCCTAATTTCCCAGAGGACCCGGATATCTGTTAATTACCACACGTCAAGCAATCAGAACACGAGAACAACAACGATAAAAATAAGAAATCGAAAAGAGAGCAAAGTAGATCTTATTCCGAATCTGTGTATGAGGGTTTACAACAAGGTATAAGCCTGGGCTCGAGAGCTGTCGGCGAGATTCCTAGTTCTAGCAACACTAAGACGGCTAAACCTAATTGAGTCGCAGCTCGAAATAAAAAAAAACGGAAAAATGCCTAAATTGCTCTAAGTGTTAAGTTTGCTCTAGAAAAATCCTCCCCCATGCTCCTCGCCTAGGACTCCTTATATACTATCTCCAAGGTTGGTTTACGCTTTTACTCTTCTTCCCTTAAGCCGTCATAGCATAAAAATGGAGATATTCCATTTTTCCCGATCTTCACAATTATCTTAAAAACTTTCGTATTTATCCGCGGAAACTTGACATTTATCTTTTCTTGTGGACCAAGCGTAAACCGCGCTGTGGTTTACGGGCTTTTGGTTAAGAAATCGTAGGATGGGCCTCGAGTCGTGTTTTAGGTCCCTTTGGGCCGTCTTCCAACTCGAAGCGTTTACTACGATTTCTTTCGATAAAGAACAAACTTTCCACGGTTTCTAATCCGCGAAGTTTGATCGATGATTTAGAATAGCGGAAAACATAGACTGAGCTTGCTACGGTCTTCGGGAGATAGCATTTGAAGGTTTGACGAGAATGCATGGACTGGTGTCGTATCGATGTTCGGAAGAGCTCAGTCGCTACGCAGCGACCGAACTTTGGCTCGAGCCCGGTCGCTACATAGCGACCGAGCGGGACGAACGCTCGGTCGCTACGTAGCGACCGAGCTTTGGCTCGAGCCCGGTCGCTACGTAGCGACCGAGCGGGACGAGCGCGAGCTCCTTCGCTACGTAGCGACCGAGCGGGTTGGATGCTCGGTCGCTACGTAGCGACCGAGATCGGCTCGGACTTAGTTGCTACGTAGCGACCGGACAGCGTGTATGTGCGGTAGTTACGCAATGACCGAGCTTGGTTCGTTTGCTTTGAATCTTCGAGGATACTTCTTCGTAAAAACTTCGTATTGGTTATTTTTTTACGAAATGAGATTTCCGAGGGTTTTCGGGTGATAATTCCGTCGAGACCTTTTTTGACCCCAACAAACCTAATTTTACGGGATATTAAAAGACGTTAAATGTAAGTATAGAGGCATGTTTTAGGATCTCGTATCTTTGATATCATACCTTAAGATGTTAAATACCAGTGTGATGGGTTTAGGGCAAGACTTAGGTTTACTTTTGGTTTTAAGGGGTGCGGTGACTAATTTGCCTTACGTATCCCGTTACAATTTTGACCTGATTCCATATCGATTTAAAGCCCGCGATAGGTTCTTGGCTTATATGACTTGTCTGGTTGGAATCGAGCATCTCTCCAAGGACAATTTTTAAGTCTCCTGGAAGTGCTGACCAAAATTTCGGATTTCTTTTATAGTGCTATTACCCTTGTGTCGGATGTATAAGAGTCATCTTTGTGAGATGGCTTAGTCTGTTTAGGACGTTGGGAGTTCGATGTGATCAGCAATGAACTTTGTGGTAGACTCTACCGTTTGGATCTTTGCGAAGAGTATGTGTTCGAAAAGATGTTAATGCGTATGATAGTTTATTTTTTTTTAGACCTGGATTTCGTCTATGCGATGTCTGGTGGGAAATAGTTTCTTAGGCGTTTTTGCGACGTCTTGCAATCCTAAAGGTTGATTTTTCCTTAGTGACTGGTAAATTTGTGAGTTCTTTTAGGACTCGAATATAATTTGTGGATCAAAGATGATCTTGCGGTTTTGTGGTATTGTTGTGTTGGAAAAGTTTCGAAAAATATCGAGTGCTATGTCAGACATTTTGAACTTGGGAGTATACGAGTATACGTACCCGCTAGCCCCCCCCCCTTTTTTAGAGAGAGGGACAGCTGAATTTTTCTTTCAACAAACTGCCTACGTACCCCTTTCGGAGATCAAGCCGTCTCGTAGTTCACTGGTTGCGAAGCGATTTGTTTAGTGATAATATTTTTTGAGATGCATTGCATTCCAAGTCCTTGGAATTTTATGCCTTGCATGTTGGTATCTCGTAGGAACCCGATCGAACGACTTTTATGATTTTGTAGGGTCCTTCCCAGTTTGCTCCAAGTTTTCCCATGTTTTGCTCAGCGGTGTTTTGAAAGACTTTGCGCAGAAATAAATCTCCTTCGTTGAATCAGTGATTTCGAACGTTGGAGTTATAGTATTTTGCGGCTGCATCTTGATAATTTTGAATTCGGACGAGCGCTCGATCACGGTGCTCGTTGATGAGGTCGAGATTGTCTAGGAGCATGGCGTTGTTGAGCTCTTCTCGTTCGGGCAGTAATCTTCTTCGGACGCCGGGAAATTCGACTTCTGGGGGAATAATGTATTCTGTCCCGTACACGAGGGCGAAAGGCATTTCTCTCGTTGCTCGTCTTGGGGTCGTGCGATGTGACCAGAGGACTCCCTCAAGTTCCTCTGCCCACCTGTCTTTTTAGCATCTAGACGTTTCTTAAGTCCATCTAGAACGGTCTTATTGATTGTCTCAGCTTGACCGTTGCATTGTGGTTATCTCAGAGTTTATTTGTTTAATCGTATCTTCCATTTTTAGCAAAATGCTTCGAATCTGGTGGAGATGAATTGAGATCTGTTCTCAGTTATGATCTCGTAAGGAACTCCATGTCTACAGATAATGTTTTTCCATACAAAGTTTTCAGCTTGGACATCTTTTATGCTTGCGTATGATTCCGCCTCCACCCACTTTGAGAAGATATCAGTGACGACTAAGAGGAAACGCTTTTCCTTTGAATTGTGAAGGGGTCCGACGATGTCCATGGCCAGCGCATGAAAGGATACGGTGACGTGTTGGAAGAACGAACTTCTGCTGGTTGTCGGATGGTCGGAGCATCTTTGGCATTTTTCGCATTTTTGTGCGAATTTCTCACAATCTCCGATCATCGTTGGCCAGTAGTATCTGTGGCGTTTGATCTTCACTGCAAGTGACCTTCCACAGGAATGGTTTCCGCAGGATCCAGAATGGACTTCTTCCATGACTTTTCTCGCCTTTTCTCCTTCCAAACACGCCATGAGTGGTCCGGAAAAATTCCATTTGTAAATTTCCCCGTCGACTGTTACATAACGCACGGCCTAGGTTTGGATTTTGCACAGCCATTTTTTGGGAGGTAATTTTCCGTCGATGATGTAGGCACGAATCGTTTCCAGCCATGGTGTATCGCAACCATTGTCAGATTGTTCCGATCTTTCTTCTGGCTGTACTGCAACCTCCTCTACATCGTCGTCTTGATCCCTGATGAGATTGACAATGACTGGTGGTCCAATACTCGGTTGTTCAATGAATTCGACCGGAATCACTCTTTTAAGACCTGGATCTGAACTTGATGCCAGGGCCGCGAGAGCATCGGCTTGGACGTTCTCGGAGTGGGGGATTCGTGTGAGAGGGAAACAGTCGAAATCTTGAGCTAGATTCTGGACCAGTTTGAGATATGCATCCATTCTTCCATCCCTTGCTTCGTATTCTCCGCTATATTGACTTGCGACTAGCTGAGAATCACAGTAAGCGTGGATGTTGCGTAGCTGAGAATCACAGTAAGCGTGGATGTTGCGTATTCTTCGTATTCGCCTCGTTGTTGGACGCGTGAAATTCCAGTCTAAAAGATTGTTCTAGGATATCACTGATTGGTGACGTAAGGCGAATTCCGATGCCCGATCCTTGCTTAGATGACGATCCGTTGACTTGAAGGACCCAGGTCGAATTTGGTTCCTTGTTAGTCACGGTTTCCGTCGGCAGCTTTACCAAAAAGTCTGCGAGTACTTGGGAATTTACACTCGTTTTTGGTCAGTATTCTATATTTTACTCACTTAACTCGACTGCCCATTTGGCAGAGGGAAGGTCGTGAGGATGACGATCCTGTGGGATTGGAAATACAGTCTGAGCTTTTGTGCTGATGTCACGACCGTGTATGCTAGTTTTTCCATTAGCGAATACCGTGACTCAGCATCTAGCAAAGTTTTACTTATGTAAGAAATAAGTTTCTGTTCACCGCGCTTTTCTCTGATCAAGACGCCGCTTGCGGCTGTTGCTGACACTGCGATATATAAGAACATGGGTTCTCCTTCGACAGGTTTTGCGAGAACCGGAGGAGTGGCCAAGTAGCATTTCAGCTGTTGAAAAGCGTTTTCGCACACATCTGACCACTCGAATTTTTTGTTCCCCCGTAGGATATCGTAGAAAGGTCAGCATTTTGTTGGGGTCAAAAACGGTTACGACGGAATTACCACCCGAAAATCCTCAGAGATCGTATTTCCGAAAGAGTTAGTAAAAGAAGGGATGTAATTTTCGTAAAAATAACCTATACGAGGTTATTTCAACGAAGAAGTATTCTTTGGGATTCAAACCGAACGATCGTCCCGCTCGGTCGCTACGTAGCGACCGAGCTCGAGCCAAAGCTCGGTCGCTACGTAGCGACCGAGCGATCGTCCCGCTCGGTCGCTACGTAGCGACCGAGCTCAGCCAAGCTCGGTCGCTACGTAGCGACCGAGCGATCGTCCCGCTCGGTCGCTACGTAGCGACCGAGCAATCGTCCCGCTCGGTCGCTACGTAGCGACCGAGCTCAGCCAAGCTCGGTCGCTACGTAGCGACCGAGCGATCGTCCCGCTCGGTCGCTACGTAGCGACCGAGCTCGAGCCAAAGCTCGGTCGCTACGTAGCGACCGAGCAATCGTCCCGCTCGGTCGCTACGTAGCGACCGAGCGATCGTCCCGCTCGGTCGCTACGTAGCGACCGAGCTCAGCCAAGCTCGGTCGCTACGTAGCGACCGAGCGATCGTCCCGCTCGGTCGCTACGTAGCGACCGAGCTCGAGCCAAGCTCGGTCGCTACGTAGCGACCGAGCGATCGTCCCGCTCGGTCGCTACGTAGCGACCGAGCTCGAGCCAAAGCTCGGTCGCTACGTAGCGACCGAGCGATCGTCCCGCTCGGTCGCTACGTAGCGACCGAGCTCAAGCCGAAGCTCGGTCGCTACGTAGCGACCGAGCACTCGTTTCGCTCGGTCGCTACATAGCGACCGGGCTCGAGCCAAAGTTCGGTCGCTGTGTAGCGATTGAACCTTTCCGAACATCGATACGACACCAGTCCTTGCATTCTCGTCAAACCTTCGAATGCTATCTCCCGAAGACCGTAGCAAGCTCAGTCCATGTTTCCCGCTATTCTAATTCATCGATCAAACTTCGCGGATTAGAAACCGCGGAAAACTCGTAGTAAACGTGTCGAGTCGGAAGACGGCCCAAAGGGACCTAAAACACGACTCGAGGCCCATCCTACGATTTTTCTTAACCAAAGCCCGTGAACCACAGCATGGTTCGCGCTTGGCCCACGAGGAAGGATAAATGTCAAGTTTCCGCGGATAAATACGGAAGTTTTGAAGATAATTGTGAAGATCGGGAAAAATGGAATATCTCCATTTTTATATGACGGCTTAAGGGCAGAAGAGTAAAAGCGTAAACCGACCTTGGAGCTAGTATATAAGGAGTCCTAGGCGAGGAGCAGAGAGGGACTTTTTCAGAGCAAACTTAGCACTTAGAGCGATTTAGGCAACTTTCCGTTTTTGTTATTTCGAGCTGCGACTCAATTAGGTTTAGCCGTCTTAGGGTTGCTAGAACTAGGAATCTCGCCGACAGCTCTCGAGCCCAGGCTTATACCTTGTTGTAACGCTCATACGCAGATTCGGAATAAGATCTACTTTGCTCTCTTTTCGATTTCTTATTTTTATCGTTGTTATTCTCGTGTTCTGATTGCTTGACGTGTGGTAATTAACAGATATCCGGGTCCTCTGGGAAACTAGGGTTTTCCTAGTTTCCTTATTTAAACGGAAATCGACAGTGCGAATTTCGGTTCCCACAGTTTGGCGCTAGAAGGAGGGGGACTTACGGATCAATCTAACCCGCAAAAGCCACACACAGTCAGACATGTCAACCAACAACGCGGATAACGTGCAAACTCCCTTAACGGAGGCAGCGGCACCGATCTCAACACTCCGGTAGCGGACGTATCTGCGGCCAACGCGCAAGCCAACGCCGCGACTCTCGAGGAGTTTAAAAAGATGTTCGCCACCTATGAAAAAAGGTCGGAAGAACAGGATAAGCTCGTGAATACCTTGACCAAACAGGTTGAAACCTTAACGGCAAGGACCCAAGCTATCCGTCCCCGCGGAACCACCAAAATCCGCGGGAAGAGGCTCGATTTCGCCACCCCACTCGATAGAGCAGGAGCCGCGCGGGAACGACCTTCCGGTCAAAACCCCAGCGAGAAGTCTCCCATCGAGAAGGGGAACTCTGAAAGTCTTCCGCTCCCTGCAAAGGACTCGGAGGATAACGAAGCCGAACACATTGACCTGGATCCTAGCGATGTCTCCAACGACACCGACGAGGATGTCGACAGACATCCAAGAAGGACCAGAAGCCGATCCGCTCGGGAAGGCTCCCCGTTCGAAAAACCAATGACGGAAGAAGAAGAAGTCGCCTATTGGAACGAACAAGAGGAGCTGGCCGAAAGGCAAACCGAGCTCACTCGCAGTAAGCGCCGACAGGCTCGGAAATCCACTGACGAGACATCGGATATCCGCGATCTTCGCGACTACATCACCAAGACTGCGGCAGAAGTGAGAGCCGTAAAGTCTCAAATCCATCATGCTACTAGTGCTGCCCCCGAGATCGATCGACTGCTGGAAGGAGCTCGAAAGACCCCCTTTACCAGTCGCATTTCGGACATGAGGGTGTCCGATCCGGGAAAGATCAAAGTACCGAAGTACGATGGTACGGCCGATCCGAAAGCGCACCTTCAGGCTTTCCACATCGCGATGGGAAGAGCAAGACTGAAGGACGGCGAAAAGGATGCCGGCTATTGCCGCCTGTTCGTCGAAAATCTTGAAGGAGCAGCGCTCGAATGGTTCGCACGCCTTCGTCGCAACACCATCGGGAGTTTTCGACAGCTCGCATCGGAATTCCTCAAACAGTACTCTGTATTCATAGACAGGGAAACCTCCGATGTTGATCTCTGGAGTCTCTCCCAGAGGGAAGACGAACCCCTCCGCGAGTTTATCAGTCGGTTCAAACTGATAATGTCCAGGGTCAGCGGGATAAGCGACAAAGTGGCCATCGACGCGCTGAGAAAGACGCTCTGGTACAAGTCGAAATTCAGAAAATGGATAACTCTCGACAAACCGCGAACGATCCAGGACGCCCTCCACAAAGCAACGGACTATATCATAGTGGAGGAAGAAACTAAAGTCTTATCGCAAAAACATAAGCCGGCAAGACCATCCTCGAAAGACGCAGATCCGAAGGGGAAAAAGAAGAACTCTCGTAACGACAAGTACGTCCATCACGAGGGGGAAGATCTCCAAGGGGCGCATAACTATGCGATCAGTTCGGATCAAGGCCGGACCACGGGCAACACATGGACTCGCAATCAAGGGTATGACGAGAACACCTTCTGCGAGTTCCACCAATCCCGAGGACACTCCACGACTAATTGCAAAGTCTTAGGAGCAAGACTGGCCGCGAAGCTGCTCGCTGGAGAGCTTTCGGAAGTAACTAGCGTCAAGGATCTCATCCTCGATTCTGATCGGCCTCCAAAGACGGACAGAAATCCGCCCGCCGAAAAATCTCCTCAACGAAACCAACCTGGGGATAAACGCGGTAGGAGGCCGGATGACAAGGGAACGATAACAATCGTCGCAGAGTCAATATGATCATCGGAGGATCTCAATACTGCGGCGATACCGTGTCAGCCATCAAGGCTTACCAACGGAAGGCAGAATCAAGCGCAAATTGGCCTACATGGTCTCCTCCTCGAGACGGCCAAAATTGCTCGATCACCTTCACGGAAGAAGAAGCCGGCGGTATCGACCAACCTCACTGCGACCCGCTCGTCATAGATCTCGTCATACGAGATTTAGAAGTCGGAAGGGTACTCGTCGATACGGGAAGCACGGTCAACGTAATCTTCCGCGACACTCTCAATCGGATGAGTATCGAACTCGGAGAGGTAATTCCGACGCCAAAACCACTCACGGGTTTTTCAGGCGAAGTGTCGATGACTCTCGGATCAATCCAATTGCCAGTCATGGCCAAGGAGATCACGAAAATCGTCGAATTCGCGGTAGTCGACCATCCCGCTATCTACAACGTGATCATGGGAACCCCATGGCTCAACGCCATGCAGGCAGTTCCGTCAACTTACCACCTGGGTCTCAAGTTCCCAACGCCGAGCGGAGTCGCGGCCATCTGGGGATGCCAAAAACAGTCGCGACTATGCTTCCTCGCGGAGCATAAGTTAAGGCAAATCACGGCTTCTGCAAACGGCAAACGCGCGAAGATAGATCGATCTTCGGCCAAAAGCGCCCCGCACAAGGACGAAGTAAAATCGTCTGTCAACGCAAACGCATCGGACGTCGAAGCTCGACATAAATCCGAAGCCCACGCGACAACTCAACCGGAACATCCGGAAAATAGCGTCGACCCAGCCACGATCGACACGGTCAAGGCGGACATCGCGACACCAACCGCCGAGTAAGAACACTCGCGGCATGAAACAGAACTACGAGATGGCTTGATCCTCGAAAGGGGTACGTAGGCAGCTTGTCAAAAGACGAGTTCAGCTATCCCCCTCTCTAAAAAGGGGGGGGGGGGTGGGTGCGTATACTCGTATACTCCCACAATCGCCATTATTGTAATCGAGTTTTTAAATAACATAAAATTTTTTACAATATACACTGTCTTTTTATCGAAAACGCTTACGCTTCAGTTTACGCTCGTCTGCGGCCTCATCCGGCCCAAAAATCGTAAAGATTATCACCTTTCAAACACGCATAATCCTCGAAAATAACTGCGAGACGTCGCAAAAAGTTAAAATTCGAGGACAATGCTAAACAAATTGTCCGAACGCGACCACCAAAAACCTTACACCCCGTTCGTCGATTGGCCCCGACGAACACGCCAGCCGTCTTAAACAAACGCAATCCGATCACTCTTTTGATCTTTAAAAACGTCCAGCACAAGGACAAAAGCGCGCTACAACAAAAATCCGAAATTTTGGTTTAGCACTTCCAGTTGATTCTGAGAAGATGCTCGATTCGTACCATACAAGTCATATAAGCCGAGAACATATCGCGGACTTTAAACCGGTGCGAGTCAGGAAGAAATCGCAACAGGAAAAACGATAGCCGGCTAGTCACCGCACAAACCTTAACCGAAAGTAAACCTAGGTCTTGCCCTAAACCCAACGCTCTGGTCTCAAACATCTCAAGGCATGATATCTAAAAGATACGAGATCATAAACCATGCCTCTCCGTTCGTATCTCAATGTTCTCGAAAATCGTAAAGACAGATAAATTTTTACGAAAATCACGAACGAACCAACAGATTGAACGTCTAATTAGAACTACATACGAGACGACAACTCGTATTTACTTCAACCCTACTCAGGAAAAACTCGAAACGAAACATTTATCATATAAATAAACCGCGTAAAGCGGCAAGGGATTCAAAGCCACCAACGGCCAGTCCCGGAAATACAAATACGGCCATCTTGGCCTAAACGAAATCCAAATTCAAAGGGCCACATTCGGCCGAAAACAAGGATAACTGATCCATCCCTCATAATCCAAAGTCGAAGTCCCCGGACAACGAAGCACCAAACGCATCCGCAGGACGATCCACTTCCTCGCCACCATCGTGAAAATCGATCGGGACCTCCTCGGTATCAGGAGAAACCGGGATGGAATCCCAGAACCCTTGAATCCTCTCGTCGATCGGAGGGATAAGCGCCTCAGCGTGGGCACGGTCACTCATCCCACTCTTCATCAAGCTCATTTCCTCTTCAAACACATAGTCGTCGGCTTGCGTCCTCCAAAGACTTCCGACCGAACCACGGCACTCGCGAAAGTCGCCCACCGAGGTAAAGGCATTCTTAAGGTTCCCGTACTCAACCTGGAACTGAGATGCGCGAGTCTTCATCACCTCGACGATCTCTCTTTTGCCCTTCCTCTCCGCTCTGCGAACAGCCCGCGCATGATCACGAGTAAGCTGTGCCTCTCGCTCCAGCATCTCGCCTTGCACGCGGGCGAGATCCCGCTCCGCTTTCTCCGCCTTGAAGCGGTAGACCATGGCTTCTCTATGACCCGCCTCGATGGCCGAGCCCAGCAAGCTCAGGCCCTGCAAAATCAATGGGCGTGTTACAAATCCATACATAGGATAATCACTAAAAAATTCCCAAAAAAAAAACTAACCCCATTGATGATGCGAGATCCTTCCGCAACGACTCTCGGCCTCGCCGATTCTTTCGTAGGAGGAGGAGCATCGAAACCCGATGGCAGCCCAGCAAAGAAATCATCGAAGTCCGGAATGGGGGCCTCGCTCGAACCGCTTCCGTCGCCGTAAGCAAGGTTCGGATCCCATCCTGGAAGCATAGAGTCGTCCATCGAAAACTCTATGTCGCCAAGATCGACATCTTTTCCCTTCCAAGAGCTCGACTCCGGCGCAGCTGTCGGAGCTTCGACGGGATTCTGGTCGTCGGGTTCGGAGTCGCTTCCCGTATCCGCGTCCAAAGCTGGACCAGGTTGCACAAATTTCAGTGCCTTCCGAACCCTTCTCGGCGTGAAAGAAGTCCAGAAGAAGGGACCATTCCTGAGAAGATCCCTCACCGCGATAATGTCCTCAGGGAACGGAGCAAGAGGATTGATGAAGGGACGATTGTTCGGCAACCTCCGGAACAGTGGAATGCAACTCTCTTCGACGGACGCAGCGTCCAAACGAACAAAGAAAAAGAACTTCTTCCACAAGTTGAAGTTCGAAATGAACTTCTTAACCACCGACATAAATTTCCGAGGGACAAACCTATGCTTATCCGTATCCTTGACAAGTTGAAGCCTCAAAAGCGCTTCATAATGATCGACGGAAAGGGAAAGGCCATGCTCATAGCTTAGGATCAAGATCCCAATAAGGTGCTGAATGGCAAGGGGTGTCAACTGACTTATCGCGACTTCGAAGCGGTCCAACACTCGGACGAGAATTTCGGGTATGGGGAACCAGAGGCGACAACGCACTATGAACGCCTCATAACAAGTAAAGTAACCCTCCGGGGGGTTGTTAGCACAT
Organism: Brassica napus; assembly: GCF_020379485.1. Classification (NCBI taxonomy): domain Eukaryota; kingdom Viridiplantae; phylum Streptophyta; class Magnoliopsida; order Brassicales; family Brassicaceae; genus Brassica; species Brassica napus. The sequence goes on along the minus strand of NC_063441.1, from coordinate 6,293,062 downwards.
TCCCCGCGGCAGGGAACCCGGAACTCCACAACATCCGGGATGTGGTAGAACGACCGCATCGTCGCGAGAAACTCGTCAGTAGTCCTGCTTGCGTCCTCTTCCTCGACTCCACGATGGACCAGGACCGGGAATGGCTTCTCCTTGGGAGGGATCAACGAGCCGTAATGAGCAACCCACCATGCCTCGTTCTCGGCAGGATGCACCGAGTGAGGCACGAACTCCATCTTCGGAACGACGAGCTCTTCGTAAGGACTCGCGGACGAAGACCCTTTTCTCGCAATCTTTTTCTTGCTCGACATCTTTACACTTCTCTTAAGAGAATAGAGGAAAAGGGTGGAGAGAAAGATAGAAAGTTTTTTTGAAAGATCTTAGAGAAAAACAAGAAAGTGAAAAAATTATGGAACAAGTTACCTCTCTTCTTATAAGACATGAGGATTTACTATTCAAGCTCGGACTTTCGCATATTAATTCCATCCATCACGCCTAATTTGCCAAACATGCCTAACCGCACGCTAGGATCCCCCCATGCATGATCCTAACGGGCTGGGGGCTAACTGTTGGGGTCAAAAACGGTTACGACAGAATTACCACCCGAAAATCCTCAGAGATCGTATTTCCGAAAGAGTTAGTAAAAGAAGGGATGTAATTTTCGTAAAAATAACCTATACGAGGTTATTTCTACGAAGAAGTATTCTTTGGGATTCAAACCGAACGATCGTCCCGCTCGGTCGCTACGTAGCGACCGAGCTCAGCCAAGCTCGGTCGCTACGTAGCGACCGAGCGATCGTCCCGCTCGGTCGCTACGTAGCGATCGAGCTCAAGCCAAAGCTCGGTCGCTACGTAGCGACCGAGCGATCGTCCCGCTCGGTCGCTACGTAGCGACCGAGCTCAGCCAAGCTCGGTCGCTACGTAGCGACCGAGCGATCGTCCCGCTCGGTCGCTACGTAGCGACCGAGCTCGAGCCAAAGCTCGGTCGCTACGTAGCGACCGAACACTCGTTTCGCTCGGTCGCTACATAGCGACCGGGCTCGAGCCAAAGTTCGGTCGCTGTGTAGCGATTGAACCTTTCCGAACATCGATACGACACCAGTCCTTGCATTCTCGTCAAACCTTCGAATGCTATCTCCCGAAGACCGTAGCAAGCTCAGTCCATATTTCCCGCTATTCTAATTCATCGATCAAACTTCGCGGATTAGAAACCGCGGAAAACTCGTAGTAAACGTGTCGAGTCGGAAGACGGCCCAAAGGGACCTAAAACACGACTCGAGGCCCATCCTACGATTTTTCTTAACCAAAGCCCGTGAACCACAGCATGGTTCGCGCTTGGCCCACGAGGAAGGATAAATGTCAAGTTTCCGCGGATAAATACGGAAGTTTTGAAGATAATTGTGAAGATCGGGAAAAATGGAATATCTCCATTTTTATATGACGGCTTAAGGGCAGAAGAGTAAAAGCGTAAACCGACCTTGGAGCTAGTATATAAGGAGTCCTAGGCGAGGAGCAGAGAGGGACTTTTTCAGAGCAAACTTAGCACTTAGAGCAATTTAGGCATTTTTCCGTTTTTGTTATTTCGAGCTGCGACTCAATTAGGTTTAGCCGTCTTAGGGTTGCTAGAACTAGGAATCTCGCCGACAGCTCTCGAGCCCAGGCTTATACCTTGTTGTAACGCTCATACGCAGATTCGGAATAAAGATCTACTTTGCTCTCTTTTCGATTTCTTACTTTTATCGTTGTTATTCTCGTGTTCTGATTGCTTGACGTGTGGTAATTAACAGATATCCGGGTCCTCAGGGAAATTAGGGTTTTCCTAGTTTCCTTATTTAAACGGAAATCGACAGTGCGAATTTCGGTTCCCACACATTTGTCTGTTGATCACGAGATGAACCGGTTAAGTGCTGCAACTCTCCCGGATAATCTCTGTACTTCCAGCTTGTTTTTGGGCGAAGCCATCTCGATCAGTGCATCGATCTGTTTTGGATTAGCTTCGATACCGCGGTAGGTCACTAGGTAACCGAGGAATTCCCCCGACGCTACGGCGAATCTGCATTTTGTCGGGTTGAGATTCATGTTGTGCAAGTTTAGTTGCGTGAAACATTCCTCTAGATGAGACACGTGATCTTCCGCATGGAGGGATTTGACGAGCATGTCGTCGATATCGACCTCCATAGTTTTACCGAGTTGTTTGGAGAACATCCGGTTCACGAGTCGTTGATAAGTTGTGCCATCGTTTGTGAGGCCGAAGGGCATCACCTTGTAGCAATAAGTTCTGCGATCTATAATAAATGCAGTTTTTGTCGCGATCGTCAGGGGTTCATCATAATTTGATTGTAACCCGAAAAGGCATCCATGAAGGATAAGAGTTCGTTTCCCGCTGTTGCTTCGACCAATCGATCGATGTGTGGTAAGGGGAAGCTATCCTTTGGACACGCTTTGCTAAGGTAAGTAAAGTCAACACAGACTCCCCACTTTCCGTTTTTCTTCTTGACCACTACAGGGTTGGCGAGCCAGTCAGGGTACCATAATTTTGTTATCGATCCGACTTTAAGTTGTTTTTTGACTTCGTCGTTGACCGCAGCAGCGCGATCGGGTCCCAACTTCCGCCTTTTCTGTTTGACTGGTTTGAAGGTTGGATCGATATTCAGCTTGTGGCAGGTTTTGTTGATTTCAATCCATGGCATGTCTTCCGCAGCCCAGGCGAACGCGTGGAGATTCTTTTTTAGACAAGTTATTAGCTTAGTCCTTAAAAATTCATGGAGGTTGGCTACGTAGCGACCGAGCTCAAGCCAAGCTCGGTCGCTAACGTAGCGACTGAGCATGCACACGGCTCAGTCGCTACGTAGCGCCGAGCATGCACACAGATTGGTCGCTACGTAGCGACCGAGCACGAACATGGCTCGGATGCTAAGTAGCAACCGAGCTCCCGCCAAGCTCGGTCGCTACGTAGCGACCGAGCTCTCCCAAAACGTCGATACGAAACGAATCCATGTATTCTCGTCTACTATTTAATGCTATCTCCCGCAGGCTTTGGCTAAACCATTCTATGTTTCTCGTCACTCGAAGTCATCAGTTAAACTTTACGATAAAAACCGCGGAAATTTTGTTTTTATCGAAGAAACCGTAATAAACGTTTCGAGTCAAAGACGGCCCAAGGAGGCTTAAAACGCAGCTCGAAGCCCACTTACGATTTCTTAACCAAAATCCCATAAGCCGTATGACGGTTTATGCTTGGTTTGTAAGGAAAGTATAAATGTCAAGTTTCCGCGGATAAATCTGAGGTTTCCGAAGATAATCACGAAGATCAAAAAAATTGGAATATCCCCATTTTGAGCTATGACGGCTTAGGGGCAGGAGGGAAAAAGCGTAAACCGACCTTGGCGCGAGTATATAAGGAGTCCTAAGCGAGAGGCAGAAGGAGAGAAATTTTTCATAGCAAACTTAGCACTTAAGCAGTTTAGGCAATTTTCCGTTTTTGTTATTTAAGCTGCGACTCAATTAGGTTTTTGCCATCTTAGGGTTTTAGAACTAGGAATCTCGCCGACAGCTTTCGTAGGCCAGGCTATTACGTTGTTGTAACGCTCAAACGCGAATTCAGAATAAGACCTACTTTGCTCTCCTTTCGATTTATTATCTTTTCTCGTCTTTATTTCGTGTTCTGATTGCTTGGTGTGTGGTATTAGCAGATATCTGGGACCTTTGGAAAATTAGGGTTCTCCTACTTTCCTTATTTAATAGAAATCGACATTGCGAATTTTGGTTCACACAGTTTGGCGCTGGAAGGAGGGGGGTACGGATCAATCTAACTCTCAGCCACAAAACGCTTGATCAAAATAATGTCTGGAAATACGAAAGACAAAATCGCAGTTCGCAACAACGCTGGTAGGACAACCCCAGCCGCCACTACGCCTATGGCCAACACTTACGCAAACGCCACATTACCTGAAAAAAAATCAAAAATTTAGCCGCGATTTTTTGCCACAGGAAGTGCTACGAAACGATGTGGGAACCGAAATTCACACTGTCGATTTCCGTTTAAATAAGGAAACTAGGAAAACCCTAATTTCCCAGAGGACCCGGATATCTGTTAATTACCACACGTCAAGCAATCAGAACACGAGAATAACAACGATAAAAATAAGAAATCGAAAAGAGAGCAAAGTAGATCTTATTCTGAATCTGCGTATGAGCGTTACAACAAGGTATAAGCCTGGGCTCGAGAGCTGTCGGCGAGATTCCTAGTTCTAGCAACCCTAAGACGGCTAAACCTAATTGAGTCGCAGCTCGAAATAACAAAAACGGAAAATTGCCTAAATTGCTCTAAGTGCTAAGTTTGCTCTGAAAAAAGTTCTCCCTTCTGCTCCTCGCCTAGGACTCCTTATATACTAGCTCCAAGGTCGGTTTACGCTTTTACTCTTCTGCCCTTAAGCCGTCATAGCATAAAATGGAGATTTTCCATTTTTCCCGATCTTCATGATTATCTTCGAAACTTCCGTATTTATCCGCGGAAACTTGACATTTATCCTTCCTCGTGGGCCAAGCGTAAACCATGCTGTGGTTTACGGGCTTTTGGTTAGGAAAATCGTAGGATGGGCTTCGAATCGTGTTTTAGGTCCCTTTGGTTCGTGTTTTAGGTCCCTTAGGTCCGTTTTCCGACTCGACACGTTTACTACGAGTTTTCCGCGGTTTCTAATCCGCGAAGTTTGATCGATGAATTAGAACAGCGGGAAACATGGACTGAGCTTGCTACGGTCTTCGGGAGATAGCATTCGAAGGTTTGACGAGAATGCATGGACTGGTGTCGTATCAATGTTCGGAAAGGTTCAATCGCTACACAGCGACCGAACTTTGGCTCAAGCCCGGTTGCTACGTAGCGACCGAGTGAGACGAGTGCTCGGTCGCTACGTAGCGACCGAGCTTTGGCTCGAGCTCGGTCGCTACGTAGCGACCGAGCTTGGCTGAGCTCGGTCGCTACGTAGCGACCGAGCTTTGGCTCGAGCTCGGTCGCTACGTAGCGACCGAGCGGGACGATCGCTCGGTCGCTACGTAGCGACCGAGCTTTGGCTTGAGCTCGGTCGCTATGTAGCGACCGAGCTTGGCTGAGCTCGGTCGCTACGTAGCGACCGAGCGGGACGAGCGCTTGGTCGCTACGTAGCGACCGAGCGGGACGTGCGCTCGGTCGCTACGTAGCGACCGAGCTTGGTTGAGCTCGGTCGCTACGTAGCGACCGAGCTTTGGCTCGAGCTCGGTCGCTACGTAGCGACCGAGCTTGGCTGAGCTCGGTCGCTACGTAGCGACCGAGCTTTGGCTCGAGCTCGGTCGCTACGTAGCGACCGAGCGGGACGATCGCTCGGTCGCTACGTAGCGACCGAGCTTTGGCTCGAGCTCGGTCGCTACGTAGCGACCGAGCGGGACGATCGCTCGGTCGCTGCGTAGCGACCGAGCTTGGCTCTCGGTTGCTACGTAGCGACCGACCTACGTAGCGCGAGCTCGAGTTTGGTTTGTTCGGAAGAATCCCAAAGGATACTTCTTCGTAAAAAGGATACTTCTTTTTAACCTCGTATAGGTTATTTTTACGAAAATTACTAACTTTACGGAAATACGATCTCCGAGGATTTTCGGGTGGTAATTCCGTCGTAACCGTTTTTGACCCCAACAGTTAGCCCCCCAGCCCGTTAGGATCATGTATCGTAGGATCCTAGCGTGCGGTTAGGCATGTTTGGCAAGTTAGGCGTGATGGATGGAATTAATATCCGAAAGTCCGAGCTTGAATAGTAAATCCTCATGTCTTATAAGAAGAGAGGTAACTTGTTCCATAATTTTTTCACTTTCTTGTTTTTCTCTAAGATCTTTCAAAAACTTTCTATCTTTCTCTCCACCCTTTTCCTCTATTCTCTCAAGAGAAGTGTAAAGATGTCGAGCAAGAAAAAGATTGCGAAAAAAGGGTCTTCGTCCGCGAGTCCTTATGAAGAGCTCGTCGTTCCGAAGATGGAGTTCGTGCCTCACTCGGTGCATCCTGCCGAGAACGAGGCATGGTGGGTTGCTCATTATGGCTCGTTGACCCCTCCCAAGGAGAAGCCGTTCCCGGTCCTGGTCCATCGTGGAGTCGAGGAAAGGATGCAAGCAGGACTACTGACGAGTTTCTCGCGACGATGCGATCGTTCTACCACATCCCGGATGCTGTGGAGTTCCGGGTTCCCTGCCGCGGGGAATGTGCTAACAACCCCCCGGAGGGTTACTTTACTTGTTATGAGGCGTTCGTAGTGCGTTGTCGCCTTTGGTTCCCCATACCCGAAATTCTCGTCCGAGTGTTGGACCGTTTCGAAGTTGCGATAAGTCAGTTGACACCCCTTGCCATTCAGCACCTTATTGGGATCCTGATCCTAAGCTACGAGCATGGCCTTTCCCTTTCCGTCGATCATTATGAAGCGCTTTTGAGGCTTCAACTTGTCAGGGGTACGGATAAGCATAGGTTGGTCCCTCGGAAATTTATGTCAGTGGTTAAGAAGTTTATTTCGAACTTCAACTCGTGGAAGAAGTTCTTTTTCTTTGTCCGTATAGACGCTGCATCCGTCGAAGAGAGTTGCATTCCATTGTTCCGGAGGTTGCCGAATGATCGTCCCTTCATCAACCCTTTTGCTCCGTTCCCCGAGGACATCATTTCGGTGAGGGATCTTCTCAGGAATGGTCCCTTCTTCTGGACTTCTTTTACGCCGAAGAGGGTTCGGAAGGCACTGAGATTCGTGCAACCCGGTCCTGCTTTGGATGCGGACACGGGAAGCGACTCCGAACCCGACGACCAGAATCCCGTCGAAGCTCCGACAGCTGCGCCGGAGTCGAGCTCTTGGAAGGGAAAAGATGTCGATCTTGGCGACATAGAGTTTTCGATGGATGACTCTATGCTTCCAGGATGGGATCCGAACCTCGCTTACGGCGACGGGAGCGGTTCGAGCGAGGCCCCCATTCCGGATTTCGATGATTTCTTTGCTGGGCTGCCATCGGGTTTCGATGCTCCTCCTCATACGAAAGAATCGGCGAGGCCGAGAGTCGTTGCGGAAGGATCTCGCATCATCAATGGGGTTAGTTTTTTTTTGAGAATTTTTTGGTGATTGTCCTATGTATATATTTATAACATGCCAATCGATTTTGCAGGGCCTGAGCTTGCTGGGCTCGGCCATTGAGGCGGGCCATAGAGAAGCCATGGTCTACCGCTTCAAGGCGGAGAAAGCGGAGCGGGATCTCGCTCGCGTGCAAGGCGAGATGCTGGAGCGAGAGGCGCAGCTTACTCGTGATCATGCGCGGGCTGTTCGTAAAGCGGAGAGGAAAGGCAAAAGAGAAATCGTCGAGGTGATGAAAACTCGTGCATCTCAGTTCCAGGTTGAGTATGGGAACCTCAAGAATGCCTTTACCTCGGTGGGTGACTTTCGCGAGTGCCGCGGTTCGGTCGGAAGTCTTTGGAGGACGCGAGCCGATGACTATGTGTTTGAAGAGGAAATGAGCTTGATGAAGAGTGGGATGAGTGATCATGCCCATGCTGAGGCGCTTATCCCTCCGATTGATGAGAGGATTCAAGGGTTCTGGGATTCCATCCCGGTTTCCCCTGATACCGAGGAGGTTTCGACCGGTTTTCCCGATGGTGGCGAGGAAGTGGATCGTCCCGCGGATGCGTTCGGTGCTTCGTTGTCCGGGGACTTTGACTTTGGATTATGAGGGATGGATCAGTTATCCTTTTATCTGTTTTCGGCCGAGTGTGGCCTTTTGAATTTGGATTTCGTTTAGGCCTAGATGGCCGTATTTGTATTTACCGGGACTGGCCGTTGGTGGCTTTGAATCCCTTGCCGCTTTACGCGGTTTATTTATATGATAAATGTTTTGTTTCGAGTTTTCCTGAGTAGGGTTGAAGTAAATACGAGTTGTCGTCTCGTATTTAGTTCTGATTAGACGTTCAATCTGTCGGTTCGTTCGTGATTTTCGTAAAAATTTACTTATCTTTACGATTTTCGAGAACATTGAGATATGAACGGAGAGACATGGTTTAGGATCTCGTATCTTTTAGATATCATGCCTTGAGATGTTTGAGACCAGAGCGTTGGGTTTAGGGCAAGACCTAGGTTTACTTTCGGTTAAGGTTTGTGCGGTGACTAGCCGGCTATCGTTTTTCCTGTTGCGATTTCTTCCTGACTCGCACCGATTTAAAGTCCGCGATATGTTCTCGGCTTATATGACTTGTATGGTACGAATCGAGCATCTTCTCAGAATCAACTGGAAGTGCTAAACCAAAATTTCGGATTTTTGTTGTAGCGCGCTTTTGTCCTTGTGCTGGACGTTTTTAAAGATCAAAAGAGTGATCGGATTGCGTTTGTTTAAGACGGCTGGCGTGTTCGTCGGGGCCAATCGACGAACGGGGTGTAAGGTTTTTGGTGGTCGCGTTCGGACAATTTGTTAGCATTGTCCTCGAATTTTAACTTTTGCGACGTCTCGCAGTTATTTCGAGGATTATGCGTGTATTTTTGCGTGTTTGAAAGATGATAATCTTTACGATTTTTGGGCCGGAAGGGGCCGCAGACAAGAGTCTTAACGTTTTCAGGCGTGTCCTGAAAGTTTCTTTTGTGTTTTACTGAAGCGTAAACGTTTTCGATAAAAAAGGACAACGTATATTGTAGTAAAAGTTTTTGAAGTTTCTAAAAACTCGATTACAATAATGAAGATTTTTCTAAGTGGGAGTATACGAGTATACGCACCCACTCCCCCCCCCTTTTTTAGAGAGGGGGGTAGCTGAACTCGTCTTTTGACGAGCTGCCTACGTACCCCTTTCGAGGATCAAGCCATCTCGTAGTTCTGTTTCATGCCGCGAGTGTTCTTACTCGGCGGTAGATGTCGCGATGTCCGCCTTGACCGTGTCGATCGTGGCTGGGTCGACGCTATTTTCCGGATGTTCCGGTTGAGTTGTCGCGTGGGCTTCGGATTTATGTCGAGCTTCGACGTCCGATGCGTTTGCGTTGATAGACGATTTTACTTCGTCTTCTCCCGGGGCGCTTTTGGCTGAAGATCGATCTATCTTTGCGCGTTTGCCGTTTGCGGAAGCCGTGATTTGCCTTAACTTGTGCTCCGCGAGGAAGCATAGTCGCGACTGTTTTTGGCATCCCCAGATGGCCGCGACTCCGCTTGGCGTTGGGAACTTGAGACCCAGGTGGTAGGTTGACGGAACTGCCTGCATGGCGTTGAGCCATGGGGTTCCCATGATCACGTTGTAGATAGCGGGATGATCGACTACCGCGAATTCGACGATTTTCGTGATTTCCTTGGCCATGACTGGCAATTGGATTGATCCGAGAGTCATCGACACTTCGCCTGAAAAACCCGTGAGCGGTTTTGGCGTCGGATTACTTCTCCGAGTTCGATACTCATCCGCTTGAGAGTGTCGCGGAAGATTACGTTGACCGTGCTTCCCGTGTCGACGAGTACCCTTCCGACTTCTAAATCTCGTATGACGAGATCTATGACGAGCGGGTCGCAGTGAGGTTGGTCGATACCGCCGGCTTCTTCCTCCGTGAAGGTGATCGAGCAACTTTGGCCGTCTCGAGGAGGAGACCATGTAGGCCAATTTGCACTTGACTCTGCCTTCCGTTGGTAAGCCTTGATGGCCGACACGGTATCGCCGCAGTATTGTGATCCTCCGATGATCATATTGACTCTGCGACGATTGTTATCGTTCCCTTTGTCATCCGGCCTCCTACCGCGTTTATCCCCAGGATGGTTTCGTTGAGGGGATTTTTCAGCGGGCGGATTTCTATCCGTCTTTGGAGGCCGATCAGAATCGAGGATGAGATCCTTGACGCTAGTTACTTCCGAAAGCTCTCCAGCGAGTAGCTTCGCGGCCAGTCTTGCTCCCAAGACTTTGCAATTGGTCGTGGAGTGTCCTCGGGATTGGTGGAACTCGCAGAAGGTGTTTTCGTCATACCCTTGATTGCGAGTCCATGTGTTGCCCGTGGTCCGGCCTTGATCCGAACTGATCGCATAGTTATGCGCCCCTTGGAGATCTTCCCCCTCGTGATGGACGTACTTATCGTTACGAGAGTTCTTCTTTTTCCCTTTCGGATCTGCGTCTTTCGAGGATGGTCTTGCCGGCTTATGTTTTTGCGATAAGACTTTAGTTTCTTCCTCGACTATGATGTAGTCCGTTGCTTTGTGGAGGGCGTCCTGGATCGTTCGCGGTTTGTCGAGAGTTATCCATTTTCTGAATTTCGACTTGTACCAGAGCGTCTTTCTCAGCGCGTCGATGGCCACTTTGTCGCTTATCCCGCTGACCCTGGACATTATCAGCTTGAACCGACTGATAAATTCGCGGAGGGGTTCGTCTTCCCTCTGGGAGAGACTCCAGAGGTCAACATCGGAGGTTTCCCTGTCTATGAATACAGAGTACTGTTTGAGGAATTCCGATGCGAGCTGTCGAAAACTCCCGATGGTGTTGCGACGAAGGCGTGCGAACCATTCGAGCGCTGCTCCTTCGAGATTTTCGACGAACAGGCGGCAATAGCCGGCATCTTTTTCGCCGTCCTTCAGTCTTGCTCTTCCCATCGCGATGTGGAAAGCCTGAAGGTGCGCTTTTGGATCGGCCGTACCATCGTACTTCGGTACTTTGATCTTTCCCGGATCGGACACCCTCATGTCCGAAATGCGACTGGTAAAGGGGGTCTTTCGAGCTCCTTCCAGCAGTCGATCGATCTCGGGGGCGGCACTAGTAGCATGATGGATTTGAGATTTTACGGCTCTCACTTCTGCCGCAGTCTTACTGATGGAGTCGCAAAGATCGCGGATATCCGATGTCTCGTCAGTAGATTTCCGAGCCTGTCGGCGTTTACTGCGAGTGAGCTCGGTTTGCCTTTCGGCTAGTTCCTCTTGTTCGTTCCAATAGGCGACTTCTTCTTCTTCCGTCATTGGTTTTTCGAACGGGGAGCCTTCCCGAGCGGATGTTCGGCTTCCTCGTCGGTGTCGTTGGAGACATCGCTAGGGTCCAGGTCAATGTGTTCGGCTTCGTTATCCTCCGAGTCCTTTGCAGGGGGCGGAAGATTTTCAGGGTTCCCCTTTTTGACGGGAGATTTCTCGCTAGGGTTTTGACCGGAAGGTCGTTCCCGCGCGAGTCCTGCTCTATCGAGTGGGGTGGCGAAGTCGAGCCTCTTCCCGCGGATTTTGGTGGTTCCGCGGGGACGGATAGCTTGGGTCCTTGCCGTTAAGGTTTCAACCTGTTTGGTCAAGGTATTCACGAGCTTATCCTGTTCTTCCAACCTTTTCTCATAGGTGGCGAACATCTTTTTGAACTCCTCGAGCGTCGCGGCGTTGGCTTGCGCGTTGGCCGCGGATACGTCCGCTACTGGAGTGTGGAGATCGGTGCCGCTGCCTCCATTAAGAGGAGTTTGCACGTTATCCGCGTCATTGGTTGACATGTCAGATCGTTGAGTGGCTTTTGCGGGTTAGATCGATCCGTAAGTCCCCCTCCTTCTAGCGCCAAACTGTGGGAACCAAAATTCACACTGTCGATTTCCGTTTAAATAAGGAAACTAGGAAAACCCTAATTTTCCAGAGGACCCGGATATCTGTTAATTACCACACGTCAAGCAATCAGAACACGAGAATAACAACGATAAAAATAAGAAATCGAAAAGAGAGCAAAGTAGATCTTATTCCGAATCTGCGTAGGAGCGTTACAACAAGGTATAAGCCTGGGCTCGAGAGCTGTCGGCGAGATTCCTAGTTCTAGCAACCCTAAGACGGCTAAACCTAATTGAGTCGCAGCTCGAAATAACAAAAACGGAAAATTGCCTAAATTGCCTAAATTGCTCTAAGTGCTAAGTTTGCTCTGAAAAAAGTTCTCCCTTCTGCTCCTCGCCTAGGACTCCTTATATACTAGCTCCAAGGTCGGTTTACGCTTTTACTCTTCTGCCCTTAAGCCGTCATAGCATAAAATGGAGATTTTCCATTTTTCCCGATCTTCATGATTATCTTCGAAACTTCCGTATTTATCCGCGGAAACTTGACATTTATCCTTCCTCGTGGGCCAAGCGTAAACCATGCTGTGGTTTACGGGCTTTTGGTTAGGAAAATCGTAGGATGGGCTTCGAATCGTGTTTTAGGTCCCTTTGGGCTGTTTTCCGACTCGACACGTTTACTACGAGTTTTCCGCGGTTTCTAATCCGCGAAGTTTGATCGATGAATTAGAACAGTGGGAAACATGGACTGAGCTTGCTACGGTCTTCGGGAGATAGCATTCGAAGGTTTGACGATAATGCATGGACTGGTGTCGTATCGATGTTCGGAAAGGTTCAATCGCTACACAGCGACCGAACTTTGGCTCAAGCCCGGTTGCTACGTAGCGACCGAGTGAGACGAGTGCTCGGTCGCTACGTAGCGACCGAGCTTTGGCTTGAGCTCGGTCGCTACGTAGCGACCGAGCGGGACGATCGCTCGGTCGCTACGTAGCGACCAAGCTTTGGCTCGAGCTCGGTCGCTACGTAGCGACCGAGCGGGACGATCGCTCGGTCGCTGCGTAGCGACCGAGCTTGGCTCGGGTTTGGTTGCTAAGTAGCGACCGGACGGCGCGTATACGTAGCGACCGAGCTTGGTTTGTTCGGAAGAATCCCAAAGGATACTTCTTCGTAAAAACCTCGTATAGGTTATTTTTACGAAAATTACATCTCTTCTTTTACTAACTCTTTCGGAAATACGATCTCCGAGGATTTTCGGGTGGTAATTCCGTCGTAACCGTTTTTGACCCCAACAAACGAGCTCACGATTTCTCTGTCTAAACATAAAGGAAAATGATAAATTTTATCAAATCCCTTAAGTTTTGCTCATTTCCGAGCTAAAGAACTCTTAATGCGTAAGGGTTTTACCAAAACACGTTTTCCGAAAACTTCCGGAAGGGTAAAACTTGTTCTCCCAAAAACCAGAGAAAACCCCTAGGTTAATCGCGGAAAAAGGAAGCACAGCATATCGATGACACAGCACGGTCGCTACGTAGTGACCGAGCACGCACACAGCTCGGTCGCTACGTAACGACCAAGCTCTAGCCAAGCTTGGTCGCTAAGTAGCGACCGAGAAAATACACGGCTCGGTCGCTACGTAGCGACAGAGCACGCACACAGCTCGGTCGCTACGTAGCGACCGAGCATGCACACATCTAGGTCGCTACGTAGCAACCGAGCACGCACACAGCTCGGTCGCTACGTAGCGACCGAGCACGCACATGGCTCTGTCGTTACGTAGCGACCAAGCTCAAGCCAACTCTCCACTCGCTACATAGCGACCTGTCAGACCTCCAATTCTCTTTTGACTCCTCGTCGAAATGCTTTTCGTTTCGTCTCATTTGGAATTTTCGTTGAGATTTTACGACGAAAACAACGTCTAAACTTCCTGGCTTGCTCCTACTCGCTACATAGCGACCTGTCAGACCTCCAACTCGCTAAGTAGCGACCTGTCAGGCCTCAAAAGGGTCCTTCTTTGTGTTCTCTTTTGAATCCTCATCGAAATGTTTTTCGCTTCGTCTCAATTGGAATTTCCGTTGAGATTTTACGAGGAAAACAAGTTAGACTCGTCTAAATTACTTGGCTTGCTCCTACTCGCTACATAGCGACCTGTCAGACCTCCAACTCTCTACCTAGCGACCTGTCAGGCCTTAAAAGGGTCCTCATTTGTGTTCTCTTTTGAATCCTCATCGAAAAGCTTTTTGTTTCGTCTCAATTGGAATTTCCGTTGAGATTTTATGACGAAAACAAGTTAGACTCGTCTAAACTTCTTGGCTTGCACCTACTCGCTACATAGCGACCTGTCAGACCTCCAACTCGCTACGTAGTGACCTGTCAGGCCTCAAAAGGGTCCTCCTTTGCGTTCTCTTTTGAATACTCATCGTAATGCTTTTTGTTTCGTCTCAATTAGAATTTCCATTGAGATTTTACGACGAAAACAAGTTAGACTCGTCTAAACTTCTTGGCTTGCCCTTACTCACTACATAGCGACCTGTCAGACCTCTAACTCGCTACGTAGCGACCTGTCAGGCCTCAAAAGGGTCCTCCTTTGCGTTCTCTTTTGAATCCTCATCAAAACGCTTTTCGTTTCGTCTCAATTGGAATTTTCGTTGAAATTTTTCGACGAAAACAAGTAAGACTTGTCTAAACTCCTTAGTTTGCTCGCCCTTACCTCCATCTCCGCGTTCTCCTTCGAATCTGGATCGAAACATCTCTTGTGTCGTCTCAATTGGAGTTACCATTGAAACTTTAAGATAAAAAAAACCTGCAAAGACTTGTTTTCTCGCATGGATTCAAATTAATCGTATAAAACGGCAACGGTTAACTTAACACCTTAGCCACCGCAACTCTACGATCATGTTGATTTTTTTTTATAAAAATTGACGTCGTATCTAAGGAGAAGATAACAGTCAATTTCGGAAGATAAATGTCAAGTTTCAAAGGATAAACCCAATATCGAAAATGGCTAACATACACGAGAAGAGGAAGGTGAAATAAGCAAGCAAAACTGAGAAGAGACAAAACTGCATCTCCGAGAGAACTAAGGTATTTCCGACTTGAAATTTTTGAAATCGGACTTGGAATTTTCATAGGAAATTACTATGAAATCGGACATTGAGACTGCCATAGAACTTTAGGGAACGTAAAACCTAGTTGGATAGTCTAGCAAACTAAGTCTTAGACGATTTTTCCTGTCTTGATATATCGTTCCATAACTGTTCAGCCCGATCTTGCAAACCGATCTAAAACTCTCCGAAAATCAAGAAACGATCGCCAAGTATATCAAGCTCGCTTCTGATATGATCATGGACCAGCTAGTTGATAAAGATGAAGAAGGAGAGACTGAAGATACACTAGCTGAAGAAGAAGCTGTCCTAGCCATTCCCACAGGTCCTATAACTCGTGCAATGACAAGGAGACTCAAGGAAGCTGTTGGAAACATACTGAAGATCTCTAAGGAGCAAGAAGACTGTCTTGGTAGAAGCTTGAGCCACCAAGACACACTCATCACCATTCATGTGATCTTACCATCAAGCTGATCATCATCTAGGCAAGTGGCTTGGTATACTCTTTTTCCCTTGATTAGTTTTGTCCCACTGGGTTTTCTAATCAAGGTTTTTAATGAGGTATCAAGTTCACTTACACATTCCTAGTTGATGTATCTTGGATGCAACTCGGCCTAAGGCATCTTGGACCGACTTCATCATCTATCTTATATTATGTTTTACTCTAAGTGTTATGTTATTACTTTGAAACCGTGTGGAGCCTTTTGCTTTATGTTTTCTTATGTTTTCGAGACCTTGTGCATGTACAAGGATCTCTCTATTTAAGTGTATCACAAATCCTCATTCTAATCTAAGTTATCTTTTGTTTAAAACCTTTTTGGTGTCTTCTCTCTTGCTTTGCGAGTTGTTGAAGTGTCTGGTGTGTAATATCCAGTCTGCTGGTGTGTAATATCCAGTGTTAAGGGCCTTAGTTTGGTGTGTCATATCCGATCTATAGCCTAGGAGTATCAAGGAGCCTTTCCGCAGCCTCTTGTGTCACCAATCGATCCACTTACCTTGATAAACTTGAGTCTTTGATTCGTTTATGCAAGGATCTATCCAAATCCATCCAGAGACGCATCATAGGAGTTCATTAGCTTCCTAAAGAGAGAAAAAACTAGCAACATGAACGTCGTCTTAAAACCAATTCGTTTCTAGCAAATTTCTCGGAACCGACATATTCCAAGTCGTCAACGTGGAAACAAGCAAATCACAGTCCAAGCGTCGTCTTTAAATCGTCCCGGATTATTGATCATTCCAAACCTCAGAAGAAGAAACATACATAACCCTTCAAAATATCGGTTCAACCGTTTTCTTTCGTAAAGAAAAAAAAAATAGGGGACTAGGTACGTATACTATATTCGTATACTCCCAAACTTCAAAAACTTTTGCAAATCGTCAAGAAAACGATTTCGCCAAAGCAAATCGTCCCAAATAGGCAAACGTCAATCTAAAATTCATCTAAACGCTAGCAACATATCCAGACGATCATGAACATAATCTCAAAGACTATACATCATTTCTTGTCACAATACTGCGTACAGAAACCCTGTACCAATATCAAACTGAAACTCGAAAATTAGCCAATGTATTGAAGCCTTTTCTGGGTTTAGAAAGCCAGTTTCGTTTAAAAATTTCTACGAGAAATCTTCAATCACCAAAGCATTTATTTCATTTTCCGTTGTACCAAGTGAGTCACAGAAAAGCATCGAAAACATTTGTGACGAAGAAAACTCGAGAATAGATGTAGCATCGTGCACATTAAAAGGAACACTTTCCTTCTGATGGTTAGCTAGATCCACCTCTGGTTGACCAATTCGTTCCAGAAACGAATGTGTCATGAGAATCCTCTCAAAAAACCTATGAAAAACGTTCTGTGACTAGATCGTAATGAAATAAACTTCGGTAACACTCTATGAGTAACTCCAAGCAACTTTCACCTAAGATCAAAATCACAGCATAATCGTTTTTTGTAAAACCCGCAGAAACAACCTTATGTATACATATCACCGAATTACATATCACAGCAGAATCGTTTCTACTTTGACATATGTATACATATCACCGACTTACAACCTTCGTAAAACCGGTCTCCATTACTTACGCGAAAAATCCTTCGTACAATCAGACTAAGTCTTACGAAGAAACTTTCTAAAGTTAACATAACAGGCTTTATGAATAAGTATGTTTTGTATAGCAAACGCAAACCTGTAAGATCTGATTTTCGATGATCAATCTAAACTTTATCGCTTCGCATTACGATCTAATAGATCTCATTTTTTAGCTCTGCGGCTCGCTGGCTTCTGCCTTTCTTTTCCCTCGGTCACATCCGAGAAGGCAGTCATCCCGCCGCTGACTCCACACTGGTTATGTAGCAAACCTCTTGGGCTTCGTCTTCCTCAGACAAAAAAAATCGATTTTCAAAAGACTATAGGTCACATTATATGAAATATTCATCATATAACTTAAACCTAGAGCAGAGAATCGTTTTCTACGACTATCGGCCATATTAGCATGGATAACCCCAGAAAACTTGGCCTATCAATCTCGACAAGCGCTCTTTGGCCCTCGATCAATTAAACCAATATTTGCCATCCCCCTTAAGGACGATCGTAAACTAACATGAGCTTAAATGTTAAACTACCATGGTCTAATCCTTGACCTATAACATCCTTGGCTATCTGAGTGAACACATCCTTCACGCCAAGCCAAACTACTTGAGAAACCATCTCTCCATCACTTAACGGCTAAAAGACAATCTACGATTTTTCTAAAAACGTCGTGTGACTATTAAGAGAATATTGCCCACAGTCGGAAATCATATGATAAATTCTTCGTAACGAAACTCAGTCCTAACAACCAAACGGCTAACAGAAAACCTAAACTTTTCGAAAATTGACTAAGTTCAATACGCTCCACAATTTCCTTAAGTCCGCAACGTTTTACCCATAATACGGAGCATGTAAGGAAAAATTCGTAACAAAGCTTCTAGAGCTATACAAAACATCCTCAAAATGCACGAAATAGATCTCGGAAGGCCAACACTTCACAAAGCAATATGAAGGAAAACGCTTCTTCCCATGGACAAATTTACGCAACATCTCAGTCCTAATTACTCGATCGCAAATCA
This sequence comes from Brassica napus, assembly GCF_020379485.1. Classification (NCBI taxonomy): domain Eukaryota; kingdom Viridiplantae; phylum Streptophyta; class Magnoliopsida; order Brassicales; family Brassicaceae; genus Brassica; species Brassica napus. Next base: position 6,275,372 of record NC_063441.1, on the reverse strand, counting down.
AATTATTAGCATCCCAACAGGAACAACAATTTTGGCTGCGAACATTCGTAGTCAAACCAGAATGTTTCTCAAACGCAGGGCTAAGACTAAACCTTTGCAACATCGTGAAACATCTTCAAGCCCACGAACATTTCAAGCACGAAATGGGACACACGAAAGAATAACAAATCTTCAGCATCGCGAGACGTCACAGACGCCTGAAGATTCATTCTTCGACGAAATTTCCTTCCTAAATAAAAACACCTTCTTGGAAGACCAGACAGTCATACGCACTTACATCTTCTCAAAATATATCCTTCGCGAAGACTCAAAATGGTAATTTTTACGATTAAGTTTGTTGCTGATCACAACAAACTCTTAACGTCCTAAACAGACTTAGCTATCTCCTAGAGATGACTCTCGTACATCCGACTCAAGGATAATAGTGCTATAAAAGAAACCCAAAATTTTTGGTCAGCACTTCGAGGAGGCTTAAAAATTGTCCTTGGCGAGTGTTGGGGTCAAAAATGGTTACGACGGAATTACCACCCGAAAAACCTCGGAGATCGTATTTTCGAAAGAGATAGTAAAAGTAAAGATGTAATTTTCGTAAAAAATAACCAATACGAAGTTTTTACGAAGAAGTATCCTTTGAGATTCAAACCGAACAAACCAAGCTCGGTAACCGCGCATACACGCCGTTCGGTCGCTATGCAGCAACCAAACCCGAGCCAAGCTCGGTCGCTACGTAGCGACCGAGCGTCCGTCTCGCTCGGTCGCTACGTAGCGACCGAGCTCGAGCCCAAGCTCGGTTGCTACGTAGCGACCGAGCGCTTGTCCTGCTCTGTCGCTACGTAGCGACCGAGCGCTCGTCCCGCTCGGTTGCTACGTAGCGACCGAGCGCTCGTCCCGCTCGGTTGCTACGTAGCGACCGAGCGCTCGTCCCGCTCGGTTGCTACGTAGCGACCGAGCGCTCGTCCCGCTCGGTCGCTACGTAGCGACCAAGCTCAGCCAAGCTCGGTCGCTACGTAGCGACCGAGCGATCGTCCCGCTCGGTCGCTACAAAGCGACCGAGCTCGACCAAGCTCGGTCGCTACGTAGCGACCGAGCGATCGTCCCGCTCGGTCGCTACGTAGCGACCGAGCTCAAGCCAAAGCTCGGTCGCTACATAGCGACCGAGGGCTCGTCCCACACGGTCTCTACGAAGCGACCGGGCTCGAGCCAAAGTTCGGTCGCTGTGTAGCGATTGAACCTTTCCGAACATCGATACGACACCAATCCTTGCATTCTTGTCAAACCTTCAAATGCTATCTCCCGAAGACCGTAGCAAGCTCAGTCCATGTTTCCCGCTATTCTAATTCATCGATCAAACTTCGCGGATTAGAAACCGCGGAAAATTCGTAGTAAACGTGTCGAGTCGGAAGATGGCCCAAAGGGACCGAAAACACGACTCGAGGCCCATCCTACGATTTCCTAACCAAAAGCCCGTAAACCACAGCATGGTTTACGCTTGGCCCACAAGGAAGGATAAATGTCAAGTTTCCGCGGATAATTGTGAAGATCGGAAAAAATGAAATATCTCCATTTTTATGCTATGACGGCTTAAGGGCAGAAGAGTGAAAGCGTAAACCGACCTTGGAGCTAGTATATAAGGAGTCCTAAGCGAGGAGCATAAGGGAGAACTTTTTCAGAGCAAACTTAGCACTTAGAGCAATTTAGGCAATTTTCCGTTTTTGTTATTTCGAGCTGCGACTCAATTAGGTTTAGCCGTCTTAGGGTTACTAGAACTAGGAATCTCGCCGACAGCTCTCGAGCCCAGGCTTATACCTTGTTGTAAACGCTCATACGCAAATTCGGAATAAGATCTTCTTTGCTCTCTTTTTCGATTTCTTATACTTTATCGTTGTTATTCTCGTGTTCTGATTGCTTGACGTGTGGTAATTAGCAGATATCCGGGTCCTCTGGGAAATTAGGGTTTTCCTAGTTTCCTTATTTAAACGGAAATCGACAGTGCGAATTTCGGTTCCCACAGTTTGGCGCTAGAAGGAGGGGGGGTACGGATCAATCTAACCCGCAAAAGCCACATCACTCTCAATCAGACATGTCAACTAACGACGCGGATAACGTGCAAACTCCTCTTAACGGAGGCAGCGGCACCGATCTCCACACTCCAGTAGCGGACGTATCCGCGGCCAACGCACAAGCCAACGCCGCGACGCTCGAGGAGTTTAAAAAGATGTTCGCCACCTATGAGAAAAGGTCGGAAGAACAGGATAAGCTCGTGAATACCTTGACCAAACAGGTTGAAACCTTAACGGCAAGGACCCAAGCAATCCGTCCCCGCGGAACCACCAAAATCCGCGGGAAGAGGCTCGACTTCGCCACCCCACTCGATAGAACAGGAGTTGCCTGGGAACGACCTTCCGGTCAAAACCCTAGCGAGAAATCTCCCATCGAAAAGGGGAACTCTGAAAGTCTTCCGCCCCCTGCAAAGGACTCGGAGGATAACGAAGCCGAACACATTGACCTGGACCCTAGCGATGTCTCCAACGACACCGACGAGGATGTCGACAGACATCCAAGAAGGACCAGGAGCCGATCTGCTCGGGAAGGCTCCCCGTTCGAAAAACCAATGACGGAAGAAGAAGAAATCGCCTATTGGAACGAACAGGAGGAGCTGGCTGAAAGGCAAACCGAGCTCACTCGCAGTAAACGCCGACAGGCTCGGAAATCTACTGACGAGACATCGGATATCCGCGATCTTCGCGACTACATCACCAAGACTGCGGCAGAAGTGAGAGCCGTAAAGTCTCAAATCCATCATGCTACTAGTGCTGCCCCCGAGATCGATCGACTGCTGGAAGGAGCTCGACAGACCCCCTTTACCAGTCGCATTTCGGATATGAGGGTGTCCGATCCGGGAAAAATCAAAGTACCGAAGTACGATGGTACGGCCGACCCAAAAGCGCACCTTCAGGCTTTCCACATCGCGATGGGAAGAGCAAGACTGAAGGACGGCGAAAAGGATGCCGGCTATTGCCGCCTGTTCGTCGAAAATCTTGAAGGAGCAGCGCTCGAATGGTTCGCACGCCTTCATCGCAACACCATCGGGAGTTTCCGACAGCTCGCATCGGAATTTCTCAAACAGTACTCTGTATTCATAGACAGAGAAACTTCCGATGTTGACCTCTGGAGTCTCTCCCAGAGGGAAGACGAACCCCTCCGTGAGTTTATCAGTCGGTTCAAGCTGATAATGTCCAGGGTCAGCGGGATAAGCGACAAAGTGGCTATCGACGCGCTGAGAAAGACGCTCTGGTACAAGTCGAAATTCAGAAAGTGGATAACTCTCGACAAACCGCGAACGATCCAGGACGCCCTCCACAAAGCGACGGACTACATCATAGTCGAGGAAGAAACTAAAGTCTTATCGCAAAAACATAAGGCGGCAAGACCATCCTCGAAAGACGTGGATCCAAAAGGGAAAAAGAAGAACTCTCGTAACGACAAGTACGTCCATCACGAGGGGGAAGATCTCCAAGGGGCGCATAACTATGCGATCAATTCGGATCAAGGCCGGACCACGGGCAACACATGGACTCGCAATCAAGGGTATGACGAAAACACCTTCTGCGAGTTCCACCAATCCCGAGGACACTCCACGACCAACTGCAAAGTCTTGGGAGCAAGACTGGCCGCGAAGCTACTCGCTGGCGAGCTCTCGAAGTAACTAGCGTCAAGGATCTCATCCTCGATTCTGATCGCCCTCCAAAGACGGACAGAAATCCGCCCGCTGAAAAATCCCCTCAACGAAACCAACCTGGGGATAAACGCGGTAGGAGGCCGGACGACAAGGGGAACGATAACAATCGTCGCAGAGTCAATATGATCATCGGAGGATCACAATACTGCGGCGATACCGTGTTGGCCATCAAGGCTTACCAACGGAAGGCAGAGTCAAGTGCAAATTGGCCTACATGGTCTCCTCCTCGAGATGGCCAAAGTTGCTCGATCACCTTCACAGAGGAAGAAGCCGGCGGTATCGACCAACCTCACTGCGACCCGCTCTTCATAGATCTCGTCATACGAGATTTAGAAGTCGGAAGGGTACTCGTCGACACGGGAAGCACGGTCAACGTAATCTTCCGCGACACTCTCAAGCGGATGAGCATCGAACTCGGAGAAGTAATTCCGATGCCAAAACCGCTCACGGGTTTTTCAGGCGAAGTATCGATGACTCTCGGATCGATCCAATTGCCAGTCATGGCCAAGGAGATCACGAAAATCGTCGAGTTCGCGGTAGTCGATCATCCCGCTATCTACAACGTGATCATGGGAACCCCATGGCTCAACGCCATGCAGGCAGTTCCGTCAACCTACCACCTGGGTCTCAAATTCCCAACGCTAAGCGGAGTCGCGGCCATCTGGGGATGCCAAAAACAGTCGCGACTATGCTTCCTCGCGGAGCACAAGTTAAGGCAAATCACGGCTTCTGCAACTGCAAACGGCAAACGCGCGAAGATAGATCGATCTTCAGCCAAAAGCGCCCCAAGAAAAGACGAACTAAAATCGTCTACCGACGCAAATGCATCGGACGTCGAAGCTCGACACAAGTCACGATCGGCACGGTCAAGGCGGACATCGCAACATCTACCGCCGAGTAAGAACACTCGCGGCATGAAACAGAACTACGAGATGCCTTGATCCTCGAAATGGGTACGTAGGCAGCTCGTCAAAAGACGAGTTCAGCTATCCCCCTCTCTAAAAAGGTGGGGGGGAGTGGGTGCGTACACTCGTATACTCCCACATAGAAAAATCTTCATTATTGTAATCGAGTTTTTAGAAACTTCAAAAACTTTTACTACAATATACGTTGTCCTTTTTATCGAAAACGCTTACGCTTCAGTAAAACACAAAAGAAACTTTCAGGACACGCCTGGAAACATTAAGACTCTTGTCTACGTCCTCATCCGGCCCAAAAATCGTAAAAATCATCATCTTTCAAACATTCAAAAATACATGTACAATCCTCGAAATAACTGTGAGACGTCGCAAAAGTTAAAATTCGAGGATAATACTAACAAATTGTCCGAACGCGACCACCAAAACCTTACACCCCGTTCGTCGATTGGCCCCGACGAACATGCTAGCCGTCTTAAACAAACGCAATTCGATCACTCTTTTGATCTTCAGAACGTCCAGCACAAGGACAAAAGCGCGCTACAACAAAAATCCAAAATTTTGGTTTAGCACTTCCAGTTGACTCTGAGAAGATGCTCGATTCGTACCATACAAGTCATATAAGCCGAGAACCTATCGCGGACTTTAAATTGGTACGAGTCAGGAAGAAATCGCAACAGGAAAAACGATAGCCAGCTAGTCACCGCACAAACCTTAACCGAAAGTAAACCTAGGTCTTGCCCTAAACCCAACGCTCTGGTCTCAAACATCTCAAGGCATGATATCTAAAAGATACGAGATCCTAAACCATGTCTCTCCGTTCGTACCTCAATGTTCTCGAAAATCGTAAAGATAGGTAATTTTTACGAGAATCACGAACGAACTAACAGGTCGAACGTCTAATCAGAACTAAATACGAGACGACAACTCGTATTTACTTCAACCCTATTCAGGAAAACTCGAAACGAAACATTCGTCATATAAATAACCGCGTAAGGCGGCAAGGGATTCAAAGCCACCAACGGCCAGTCCCGGTAAATACAAATACGGCCATCTAGGCCTAAGCAAAATCCAAATTCAAAAGGCCACACTCGGCTGAAAACAGATAAAACGATAACTACTCCACCGCTCATAATCCAAAGTCAAAGTCCCCGGACAACGAAGCACCGAACGCATCCGCGGGACGATCCCCTTCCTCGCCACCATCGGGAAACCCTGTCAAAACCTCCTCGGTATCAGGGGAAACCGGGATGGATCCTAGAACCCTTGAATCCGCTCGTCGATCGGAGGGATAAGTGCCTCAGCGTGGGCAAGTTCATTCATCCCACTCTTCATCAAGCTCATTTCTTCCTCGAACACGTAGTCATCGGCTCGCGTCCTCCAAAGACTTCCGACCGAACCGCGGCACTCACGGAAATCACCCACCGAAGTAAAGGCGTTCTTGAGGTTCCCATACTCAACCTGGAATTGAGAGGCACGAGTCTTCATCACCTCAACGATTTCTCTTTTTCCTTTCCTTTCCGCCTTACGGACAGCCCGCGCATGATCACGAGTAAGTTGCGCTTCTCGCTCCAAGATCTCGCCTTGCACGCGAGCGAGATCTCGTTCCGCTTTCTCCGCTTTGAAACGATAGATCATAGCCTCCCTATGACTCGCTTCAATGGCCGAGTCAAGCAAGTTAAGGCCCTGCGAAATCAATTAACGCATTGGAAGCAGAAAAGGAAAAACCTAGGCAATCACGAATATTTTCGAAAAAATCATACCCCGTTGATGATTCGGGACCCTTCCGCGACGATTTTCGGCCTCGCCGACTCTTTCGCAGGTGGAGGAGCATCAAAACCCGGTGGTAGACCGGCAAAGAAATCATCGAAGTCCGGGATAGGGGCCTCGCTCGAGCCACTCCCATCGCCATAAGCTAGGTTCGGATCCCATCCTGGAAGCATAGAGTCATCCATCGAAAATTCTATATCGCCAAGGTCGATATCTTTTCCCTTCCAAGAGCTCGACGCCGGCACGGCTGGTGGGGCTACAGCGGGACTCTGGTCATCAGGTTCAGAGTCACTTCCCGTGTCCGCAACCGAGGCAGGACCAGGGTGCACGAACCTCAGTGCCCTCCGAACCCTCTTCGGCGTAAAGGAAGTCCAAAAGAAGGGACCATTCCTGAGAAGATCCCTCACTTCAATAGTGTCCTCAGGGAACGGAGCAAGAGGATTGATGAAAGGACGATCGTTCGGTAACCTCCGGAACAGTGGAATGCAACTCTCTTCGACAGATGCAGCGTCAAAACGGACAAAGAAGAAAACTTCTTCCACGAGTTGAAGTTCGAAATGAACTTCTTAACCACTGACATAAATTTCCGAGGGACCAACCTATGCTTATCCGTATCCATGACAAGTTGAAGCCTCAAAAGCGCTTCATAATGATCGACGGAAAGGGAGAGGCCATGCTCGTAGCTTAGGATCAGGATCCCAATAAGATGCTGAATGGCAAGGGGAGTCAACTGACTTATCGCAACTTCGAAACGATCCAACACTCGGACGAGAATTTCGGGTATTGGGAACCATGGCGACAACGCACTACGAACGCCTCATAGCAAGTAAAGTAACCCTCTGGGGGGCTGTTAGCACATTCCCCGCAGCGGGGAACCCGGAACTCCACAGCATCCGGGATATGGTAGAACGATCGCATGATCGCGAGAAACTCGTCGGTACTCCTGCTTGCATCCCCTTTCTCGACTCCACGATGGATCAGGACCGGGAACGACTTCTCCTTGGGAGGGGTCAACGAGCCATAATGAGCAACCCACCATGCCTCGTTCTCGGCAGGATGTACCGAGTGAGGCATGAACTCCATCTTTGGAATGATGAGCTCTTCATAAGCACTCGCGGACGAAGACCCTTTTTTCGCAATCTTTTTCTTGCTCGACATCTTTACACTTCTCTTGAGAAAATAGAGGAAAAGGGTGGAGAGAAAGATAGAAAGTTTTTCTTAAGAAAGATCATAGAGAAAGACAAGAAAGTGAAAAAATTATGAAACAAGTTACCTCCCTTCTTATAGGCATGAGGATTTACTATTCAAGCTCGGACTTTCGGATATTAATTCCATCCATCACGCCTAACTTGCCAAACATGCCTAACCGCACGCTAGGATCCTACGATGCATGATCCTAACGGGCTGGGGGGCTAACTGTTGGGGTCAAAAACGGTTACGACGGAATTACCACCCGAAAATCCTCGGAGATCGTATTTCCGAAAGAGATAGTAAAAGGAAAGATGTAATTTTCGTAAAAAATAACCAATACAAAGTTTTTACAAAGAAGTATCCTTTGAGATTCAAACCGAACAAACCAAGCTCGGTCACCGCACATACACGCCGTCCGGTCGCTATGCAGCAACCAAACCCGAGCCAAGCTCGGTCGCTACGTAGCGACCGAGCGTCCGTCTCGCTCGGTCGCTATGTAGCGACCGAGCTCGAGCCCAAGCTCGGTCGCTACGTAGCGACCGAGGCTCGTCCCGCTCAGTCGCTACGTAGCGACCGAGGCTCGTCCCGCTCAGTCGCTACGTAGCAACCGAGCTCGAGCCGAAGCTCGGTCGCTACGTAGCGACCGAGCGATCGTCCCGCTCGGTCGCTACGTAGCGACCGAGCTCAAGCCAAAGCTCGGTCGCTACGTAGTGACCGAGCGCTCGTCCCGCTCGGTCGCTACGAAGCGACATGGCTCGAGCCAAAGTTCGGTCGCTGTGTAGCGATTGAACCTTTCCGAACATCGATACGACACCAATCCTTGCATTCTCGTCAAACCTTCGAATGCTATCTCCCGAAGACCGTAGCAAGCTCAGTCCATGTTTCCCGCTATTCTAATTCATCGATCAAACTTCGCGGATTAGAAACCGCGGAAAATTCGTAGTAAACGTGTCGAGTCGGAAGATGGCCCAAAAGGACCTAAAACACGACTCGAGGCCCATCCTACGATTTCCTAACCAAAAGCCCGTAAACCACAGCATGTTTACGCTTGGCCCACAAGGAAGGATAAATGTCAAGTTTCCGCGGATAAATACGGAAGTTTTGAAGATAATTGTGAAGATCGGGAAAAATGGAATATCTCCATTTTTATGCTATGACGGCTTAAGGGCAGAAAAGTAAAAGCGTAAACCGACCTTGGAGCTAGTACATAAGGAATCCTAGGCGAGGAGCATAAGGGAGAACTTTTTCAGAGCAAACTTAGCACTTAGAGCAATTTAGGCAATTTTCCGTTTTTGTTATTTCGAACTGCGACTCAATTAGGTTTAGCCGTCTTAGGGTTACTAGAACTATGAATCTCGCCGACAGCTCTCGAGCCCAGGCTTATACCTTGTTGTAAACGCTCATACGCAAATTCGGAATAAGATCTTCTTTGCTCTCTTTTTCGATTTCTTATACTTTATCGTTGTTATTCTCGTGTTCTGATTGCTTGACGTGTGGTAATTAGCAGATATCCGGGTCCTCTGGGAAATTAGGGTTTTCCTAGTTTCCTTATTTAAACGGAAATCGACGGTGCGAATTTCGGTTCCCACAGCGAGATGCTCGGTTCCAACCATACAAGTCGTATAAGCCGAGAACCTATCGCGGACTTTAAATCGGTATGGAATCAGGATGAAACTGAAACAGGATACGTAAGTCAAATTAGTCATCGCAACCGCAAAAACCAGGAGTAAACTTAGGTCTTGCCCTAAACCAAGCGCACTGGTCTCTAACATGTCTATGCCTCCTTATCAAACACGCTGATACGAGATCCCAAAATTTGTCTCTTTGCCAATATTCGAGCGTCTTCAAAAATCCCGCAAGTTTACACACTGCAGAAAACTCTCGAAGCAGATCACGGATATAGCAGTTCACACAGAGCTAGATTACGAGATGACAACTCGTAGTTTTCCTTTCTACACCCATATCAAATGCCATCGGCAGCAACACACCTGATAACCTCTACATATAAACTAGACCGTAAAGGTCTCGCAGGAAAACTAGTTATAAGAACCTTAACTCCAAGACGAACTATGAAAGGCTTGATCCCTTCAACAAGGGTACGTAGGCAGCCGTCATAAGGCCCAGCCCCAATCTTATCGCGTTCTACTTTTAGAAGAGCGAGAAGACCACTTACCACGGATCTTTTCAACCATTAATTCCGCCTAACTCACCTAACTTGCCTAACTTGCCAAGCCACTCGCTGGAACCTCACGCTAGAAGCTCATGGTTCTAACGAGCTGGGGGGCTAACTGTTGGGGTCAAAATCGATCACGACGAACTCAATGTCTGAAAGTCCGTAAAAATCAGCATGAACGTTTTTACGAAAAGTAATATTCGTAAAGAAATCTTTACGAAGAGCCTTGCGGTAAAATCGTGTTCAAATCTCAATTGAACCACTAAATACCGATTGTCCGAAGGCAACAGACATGTGTCCAAATTGGCCACGGACAAGCTCAAGTATGGCCATCGGACCACGCACAAGCCAAGCTCGGTCGCTACGTAGAGACCGAGCATGTACACGGCTCGGTCGCTACGTAGTGACCGAGCTCCGGCCAAGCTCGGTCGCTACGTAGCGACCGAGCATGCACACAGCTCGGTCACTACATAGGGACCGAGCATGCACACGGCTCGGTCGCTACGTAGCGACCAAGCATGCACACGGCTCGGTCGCTACGTAACGACCGAGCTCAAGCCAAGCTCGGTCGCTACGTAGCGACCGAGCATGTACACGGCTCGGTTGCTACGTAGCGACCGAGCTCCGGCCAAGCTCGGTCGTTACGTAGCGACCGAGCATGCACACGGCTCGGTCGCTACATAGGGACCGAGCATGCACACGGCTCGGTCGCTACGTAGGGACCGAGCTTTCCCAAAACATCGATACGACATGAATCCATGTATTCTCGTCTACTCTTTAATGCTATCTCCCGCAGGCCATGGCTTAACCATTCTATGTTTCTCGTCATTCGAAGTCATCAGTCAAACTTTACGATTAAAACCGCGGGAAGTTTGTTTTTATCGAAGAAACCGTACTAAACGTTTCGACTCAAAGACGGCCCAAGGAGGCCTAAAACGCAGCTCGAAGCCCACTTACGATTTCTTAACCAAAAGCCGATAAGCCATATGACGATTTATGCTTGGTTCGTAAGCAAAGGATAAATGTCATGTTTCCGAGGATAAATCTGAAGTTTCCAAAGATAATCACGAAGATCGTGAAAATTGGAATCCCATTTTGAGCTATGCCGGCTTAGGGGCAGGAGGGGAAAAAATCGTAAACCGACCTAGGAGCAAGTATATAAGGAGTCCTAGGCGAGAGGCAGAAGGAGAGAACTTTTTCACAGCAAACTTAGCACATAGAGTAGTTTAGGCAATTTTGCGTTTTTGTTATTCGAGCTGCGACTCAATTAGGTTTTTGCCGTCTTATGGTTTTAGAACTAGGAATCTCGCCGACAGCTCTCGTAGCCCAGGATCTTACCTTGTTGTAACGCTCAAACGCGAATTCGGAATAAGACCTACTTTGCTCTCCTTTCGATTTATTATCTTTTCTCATCTTTATTTCATGTTCTGATTGATTGGCGTGTGGTATTAGCAGTTATCTGGAACCTCTGGGAAATTAGAGTTCTCCTACTTTCCTTATTTAAACGGAAATCGACAGTGCGAATTTTGGTTCCCACAGCTATGAGAGTTGTCGGCGAGAAAGTAAGTCTTTGTTAATTTTATCATAAAGTTTCAACGATAATTCCAATCGAGACCAAACAAGGGACAGTTCAATCAAGGCCCGAAGGAGAAGCTGGTCGCCTAAGGAAAATTTGGTAGGGATTGATCCAGGACACCTGATGGCGAGTCAAATGAAGCTGATCCAACTCATATGTTGGCGAATTGGACGATGTCAGTTCAACTCGCCATCAGGCGAGTTGGACGAGCTGATCCAATTGACCATCAGACGATTTGGCCGAGGTTGATCCAAAACGAATTAGTATCAATTGGAGCAAGAATTGAATCTCAGGCTCAAGCGAAATATTTCCTTTGTTCCTGAAAGTAAGATTTTTTAGATTTTTTTCTTGTTCCACAAAGATAGATTTTCTAAGGTACTTTTTTATACTTTTGAGGAACATTAATTGAGAATAGTTGAATTGATTAAATTTCATTAGTGGAAAGTTATTGGAAAGTGTATAATAAAGTAAAAAATAAATCAAATTATAAACATTTATTAAATTATTAATAAGCGTGCATTCTCTAGAAATCTTACCTTCGGGAACGAAGGGAGTAGTTAACACCTTTTTAATGTTTCTATTTTCTATATATTTTGTTTGAGATGTCAAACAGGTTTACCCATCCCGTCCCGTCCCGTACCGCGACGGGTGAGTCATCGAGCGGGTCGCAGAGGGCATATCCCGCCCGGGCTGCGGTCCTCAGAATGCCGCCCCAAACCCGTACCGCATAACATATAGGCCTTCGTGGGCCGTCCCGCGGGATGCCTCCTTATCAAACCGCCTGCTACAGCTTCCCTCATGAATGTTCAAGTGAAAAAGAGTTGTGTGATATCACACAAATTACCCTAAGGAGTGAATTACTCTCTCAAATAAAAGTTTAGTTGTACTACTTAGGGATCGATTTCATAGGGATCTAGGGAACCTAATAAATCTAATAAGTTGATTAAGCTAGGTTGATTATTATTTTATGAATGTAAGAGATAGGTTTGTGAGCAAGTTAATTGCTCGATTGATTGATTGAGTTTTTGGAACTTAGATGAGAGTAGCTAGACTTAGGGCTTTTATTCAGGTAAGCAGGATTATAATCCTACAGATGCCTAATAAGTTGTATGCATGATATTATAGAGCTCAACACTTAATAACAAACCATTAAGCTTTCGCTTTCTAGGTTTGTCTATTGACCAGTGTCGATCGATTATTCTATAGGAATATCGATTGATACACTTGTTGAAACGTCGACCGATTATTCAATTGGAATATCGATCGAAGATTTTGGTCAAGCGTTAAGGTTCGGATTGAATATGCTCACTAAGCTTCCTATATCAGCTCTCGCCTTACTCTAGCAATCTTAGCTCAGTTAGGATGGATTCAAGGTGAGATGCAAGCTATCGCTTATGTCTATAACTCCTAGAGCAAGTGTGGGACCGAAATTTGCACTGTCGATTTCCGTTTAAATAAGGAAAGTTAGGAAAACCCTAATTTTCCAGAGGTCCCGGATATCTGCTAAACCATACGCCAAGCAATCAGAACACGAAAGTAAAGACGAAAAGAATTAAGAAATCGAAAAGAGAGCAAAATAGATCTTATTCTGAATTCGCGTATGAGCGTTACAATAAGGTAGAAGCCTCGGCTATGAGAGCTGTTGGGGAGAATCCTAGTACTAACAACCTAAGACTGCAAAACCTAGTTGAGTTGCAGCTCGAAATAACAAAAGCAGAAAGTTGCCTAAATGCTATAAGTGCTAAGTTTGCTCTTAAAAAGTTCTCCCTCTTGTTCCTCTCGCCTAGGACTCCTTATATACTCCCTCCAAGGCCGGTTTAAGCTTTTCACTTCTACCCCTAAGCTGTCATAACTCAAAATTGGAGATATTCCATTTTTCTCAATCTTCATGATTATCTGCGGATACTTAACATTTATCTGCGGAAATTTCACATTTATCTTTTCTTGCGGACTAAGTATAAACCGCCATAGTATCTATGGGTTTTCCTTAAAAAAATCGTAAGTGGGTTTATAATCACGTTTTAGACCTATTTGGGCCGTCTTTCGACTCGACACGTTTAGTACAATTTTTTATCGATAATAATAAAATTTCCGCAATTTTTATCATAAAGTTTAAGTGATAACTCCAATCGATGGGAGTGGGAAATGAGGAACATACGATAATGCACGGATTTGGGTCGTACCCGTTGATTAATGTTCAAGACAGTTCGGTCGCTACGTAGCGACCTGATCCGCGTTGGATCGGCCGCTACATAGCGACCGACCGAGTGGCTTGGTCGGTCGCTATGTAGCGACCGGCTCATTCCAGATCGGTCGCTACGTGGCGACCTTGTTTGGATCCTTTTCCGATGTTTTATGTACGTGTTCTTGGACTATGGTTGTGTAGTTTCGATGAATCAACGTGACTAGTGCAAGATTTCTCTGCAAAGTTCCTTGTAAAGTTTCTTTACAAAAATACTTTTTGCAACGACGTTCATGCTGACTTATACGGATATCTGGATGTTAACTTCATCGTGTCCGTTTTTGACCCCAACAGCAAGTTATAGGTAGCTAATCTAGAAACATGCATTAATGATAATCCTAAAGATGAATATCATAACTTAGCAATCTATAGTTGGGGTTAATCCTTCATAACCTATTTAAACCATAAATCTAACAAAGAAACTACTCAGACATGTCTAAGCAATTAATAACAGCAATAAGGTATAAAAACTGCATAGATAAATAGATAGATATCAATGGAGTTCCAGTCACAAATCTCTTTGGATCTTCTCTCCAATCTACTAAAAATCCTAGAAAACCTTTGCTGTAAAATCAGTAAAACAAGAAAGAACACTTTGCCTCTAACATGTTGGCAAAGCTTATATAATTAGGTTAAAACTTGTCAAGGGTAACCTTGTAAATAGGTGAAGACTCGGGGTCTAAGTTGGCTGAGACCAAAAGGGTTTCCTGCGCGCTTCATTGTCGATTGATGTCACGATGTGAACATCGATTGATTATTCCTCTTCAACGTCTACCGATGGTCGTGCTCGATGGCATCTCGGGTGCTTACTCCAAATATCTCCAAAATGCTACAAAATCATCATTTTCCTCCAAATCACTCTTGATCCTATAAATATACTAAATAGACTCTATAATATAATAATTAGTAGTTAAAACACTTATAAACCATGGGTAAAAGTGGGTCAAATCCATTGTCGTCAAGCAAAGCAGTATGTGACACCCCCGATCGTAGTTGACCGGAAATGACATGGTTGATGTTCCCCAACGGTCGATCTGAGGTTCTCAGAATACTTCTGATCGTCTTAAACCAACAACCAAAGAACACCAACGCTCCTATCAAATATTACTCTAGGCTTTTCAACCCGAAAAAGCAATACCTGATAGTTAGTTCGTCCGGACAAGGACTAATATCATATGGAACCCGTACTTTAAAAACATTCTTTGTATATCATTCAAAAGCATCTTACAAAATTTGTTATAAATTAACCTTGAGGTTTTCGGTCAACAAATCTTATAAATAAGAAATATAAAAACGCCTTTGCAAGGATAATAAAACTATGGGAACCGAAATACGCACTGTCGATTTCTGTTTAAATTAGGAAAGTAGGAGAACCGTAGTTTCCCAGAGGTCCCGGATATCTCCTAATACCACACGCCAAGCAATCAGAACACAAAATAAAAGCGATAAAATATGAGAAATCGAAAAAGAGAGCAAGATAGTTCTTATTCCGAATTTGCGTTTAAGCGTTTACAACAAGGTAAGTGCCTGGGCTACGAGAGCTGTCAGCGAGATTCCTAGTTCTAATACCTAAGACGGCAAAAACCTAATTAAGTCGCATCTCGAACAACAAAAACGGAAAATTGCCTTAAATTGCTCTAAATGCTAAGTTTGCTGTGTAAAATTTCTTTTCTTCTGCCTCTCACCTAGGACTCCTTATATATACTCGCACCTAGGTCAGTTTACGCTTTTCTACTTCTGTCCTTAAGCCGTACTAGCTTAAAAATGGAGATATTCCATTTTTCCCAATCTTCGTGATTATCTTCGAAAACTTCACATTTATCCGCGGAAAATTGACATTTATCTTACCTTACGAACCAAGCGTAAACCGTCATACGGCTTATGGGCTTTTTGTTTAAGAAATCGTAAGTGGGCTTCGAGTTACGTCTTAGGTCTCTTTGGGCCGTCTTTGACTTGAAACGTTCATTACGGTTTCTTCGATAAAAACGAACTTTCCGGGGTTTTTATCGTAAAGTTTGATTGATGACTCCGAGTGACGAAAAACATGAAATAGTTTAGCTTCGGTTTTCGGGAGATAGCATTAAAGAGTAGACGAGAATGCATGGATTCGTGTAATATCGACGTTTTAAGAGAGCTCGATTGCTACGTAACGATTGAACCGCACACGTGCTTGGTCGCTACGTAGCGACCAAGCTTGGCTTCGAGCTCGGTCGCTACGTAGCAACCGAGCCGTACGCGTGCTCAGTCGCTACGTAGCGACCGAGCTTGGCTCGATCTCGGTCGCTACGTAGCGACCGAGCTTGGCTCGAGCTCGTTTGCTACGTAGCGACCGAGCTTGTCTGTGGTCTGATTGCCATATTCGAGCTTGTCCGTGGCTGGTTTGGATACCTGTCCGTTGCCTTGAGACAATCGGTACTTGGTTCGATCGAAATTAGAATAAGATTTTACCGCAAGGCTCTTTGTATAGATTCTTTTTTCGAAGAGTAACTTTCGTAAAAAATGTTCATGCTGATTTTTACGGAGATTTGGATGTCAATTTCGTCGTGACCACTTTTGACCCCAACAGTTAGCCCCCAGCCCGTTAGAATCGTAGATCGTTGATGAGATTCTAGCATGCGGTTAGGCGAGTTAGGCAAGATAGGCATGTTGGACGAAGTTCGTATCCGAAGATTCGTAGACAAACATTGACGAAGAAAAACTTATGCATATAAAGAAAGTTTTTTTTTATTGGGGCTGCGCCTTATGAAGGCTGCCTACTTACCCTTGTCGAAGGGATCAAGCCTTTCGTAGTTCGTCTTGGAGTTAATACGCTCATGAACTGTTTTCGAGTGAGACCTTTTACGGTCCGGTTATGTTGCCGTTGATGGCATTTTGTAGTGGACCTTTGTCGGCCTCGAGATTAGCCTCGAAGGCTGTTTGCTTTGGCCGAGTGTGGCCGTAATTATGTTTTCAGGACTGAGCCATGTGGCTTCGAATCCCTGCCGCTTTGCGGATTTTTACTGAATTGAAGACTTTTTTTTTGGTGGGCAAGTTTGTATTCGTGCGAATGTAGAGGGAAGTATACGAGTTGTCATCTCGTATCTAACTCTTTCGTTGGATCGTCGTATTCGCTGCTCGTTCTAGATGGCATTATTCGAAGAATTTATGATTTTTCAAATATTTATGCGAGAGTTAGAATATTGACGAAGGGACATGATTTAAGATCTCGTTATCACTTTTGGATATCATGCCTTGAGATGTTAGAGACGAATATGTTGGGTTTAGGGCAAGACCTAGGTTTACTCCTGGTTTTAGAGGGTACGATGACTAATTCGACTTACGTATCCCGTTTCAGTTTCATCCTGTTATGTTAACTTTAGAAAGTTTCTTTGTAAGAATTGGTCTGATTGTACGATGGACTTTCACGTAAGTAATGGGGACCGGTTTTACGAAGGTTGTAAATCGATGATATGTATACATATGTCAAAGTAGCGTTGTTTCTGCTGTGAATTCGATCTTAGGTGAAAGTTGCTTCGAGTTACTCATGGAGTGTTACCGAGGTTTATTTCATTACGATCTAGTCGCAGAACTTTTTTCATAGGTTTTTTGAGAGGATTCTCATGACACATTTGTTTCTGGAACGAATTGGTCAACCAGAGGTGGAATTACCAACCATCGGGAGGAAAGTGTTCATTTTAATGTGCACGATGCTACATCTATTCTCGAGTTTTCTTCGTCGCAAATGTTTTCAATGCTTTTCCGTGACTCACTTGGTACAACGGAAACTGAAAGAAATGCTTTGGTGCCTGAAGATTTCTTGTAGAAATTTTTAAACGAAACTGGCTTTCTAAAGCCGGAAAGGGCTTCAATACTTTGGCTAATCGTCGAGTTTCAGTTTGATATTGGTACAGGTTTTCTGTACGCATGATTGCGACAAGAAATGATGTAGTCTTTGAGATTATGTTCATGATCGTCTGAATATGTTGCTAGCGTTTAAACGAATTTTAGATTGTCGTTTCCCTATTTGGGACGATTTGCTTTGACGAAATCGTTTTCTTGACGATTTGCTAAGGTTTTTGAAGTTTGGGAGTATACGAGTATAGTATATGTACGTATTCCCCCTTTTTTTTTACAAAAGAAAACGGTTGAACCGATACTTTGAAGGGTTGTGTACGTTTGTTCTTTTGAGGTTTGGAATGATCGATAACCCGGGACGATATAAGGACGACACTTGGACTGTGATTTGGCTGTTTCCACGTTGACGACTTGGAATATGTCGGTTCTGAGAAAATTGCTAGAAACAAATCGGTTTTAAGACGACGTTCATGTCTCTAGTTTTTTTACTCTTTAGGAAGCGAGCTTGATATGCATGGCGATCGTTTCTCGATTTCGGAGAGTTTAGATCGGTTTGCAAGATCTGGCTGAACAGTTATGGAACAATATATCGAGAGAGGAAAAATTGCCTAAGACTTAGTTCGCTAGACTATCCACCTAGGTTTTACGTTCCCTAAAGTTCTATGGCAGTCTCAAAGGCGTTTTTATTTCTTAGTAATTTTCTACGAAAATTCCAAGTCTGATTTCAAAAATTTCAAGTCGGAAATACCTTAATTCTCTCGAAAATGCAGTTTTGTCTCTTCTCGGTTTTGCTTGCTTATTTCCCCTTCCTCTTCTCATGTATGTTCGCCATTTTCGATATTGGTGTTTATCCTTTAAAACTTGACATTTATCTTCCAAACTTGACTGTTATCTTCTCCTTAGATACGAAGTCAACTTTTATAAAAAGGTTCAACGTAATCGTATAGTTGAGGCGGCTAAGGTGTTAAGTTAACCGTTGTCGTTTTATACGATTAATTTGAATCCATGCGAGAAAACAAGTTTTTGTGGTTTTTTATCGTAAAGTCTCAATGGTAACTCCAATCGAGACGACACAAGAGACGTTTCGATCGAGATTCAAAGGAGAACGCAAAGATGGAGGTAAGGGCGAGTAGGAGCAAGCCAAGGAGTTTAGATGAGTCTTACTTGTTTTCGTCGTAAAATCACAACGGAAACTCTGATTGAGACGAAACCAAAAGTGTTTCGATGAGGATTCAAAAGAGAAGGCAAAGGAGGATCTTTTTGTGGCCTGACAGGTCGTTATGTAGAGATTTTGAGGTCTGACAGGTCGCTATGTGGCGAGTAGGAGCAAGCCAAGAAGTTTAGACGAGTCTAACTTGTTTTCGATGTAAAATCTCAACAGAAATTCCAATTGAGACGAAGCAAAAAGCATTTCGATGAGGATTCAAAAGAGAACGCAAAGGAGGACATTTTTGAGGCCTGACAGGTCGCTACGTAGCGAGTTCGAGGTCTGACAGGTCACTATGTAGTGAGTGGAGAGTTCGGTCGCTACGTAGCAACCGAGCCATGTGCGTGCTCGGTCGCTACGTAGTGACTGACTTTGGCTAGAGCTCGATCGCTACGTAGCGACCGAGCTGTGTAATCGATTTGCTGCGCTTCCTTTTTCCCCGATTAACCTAGGGGTTTTTTGCGGTTTTTGGGAGAACAAGTTTTACTTTTCCGAAACGTTTTCGGAAAATGTGTTTTGGTAAAACTCTTACGCATTGAGACTTCTTTAGAATGGTAATGAGCCAAACTTACGGGGTTTGATAAAATTTATCGTTTCCTTTTATGTTTAGAAAGAGAAATCGGTAGCTCGTTTCGTAGCACTTCCTGTGGTGAAACGTCG
This sequence comes from Brassica napus, assembly GCF_020379485.1. NCBI lineage: Eukaryota > Viridiplantae > Streptophyta > Magnoliopsida > Brassicales > Brassicaceae > Brassica > Brassica napus. The sequence goes on along the minus strand of NC_063441.1, from coordinate 6,256,063 downwards.
CGGCTAGGTTTTCTATTTTTTTCAGGCACTGTGGCGTTTGCGTAAGTGTTGGCCATATGCGCAGTGGCGGCTGGGGTTGTCTTACCAGCGTTGTTGCGAACTGAAATTTTTTCCTTCGTATTTCCAGACATTGTTTTGATCAAGCGTTTTGTGGCCGAGAGTTAGATTGATCTGTACCCCCCCCCCTCCTTCTAGCGCCAAACTATGGAAACCGATATTCGCACTATCGATTTCCGTTTAAACTAGGAAAGTAGAAGAACCCTAGTTTTCCAGAGGTCCCGGATATCTGCTAATACCACACGCCAAGCAATCAGAACACAAAATAAAAGCGATAAAATATGAGAAATCAAAAAAGAGAGCAAGATAGTTCTTATTCCGAATCTGAGTTTGAGCGTTTACAACAAGGTAAGTACCTGGGCTACGAGAGCTGTCGGCGAGATTCCTAGTTTTAAAATCCTAAGACGGCAAAAACCTAATTGAGTCGCAGCTCGAATAACAGAAACGGAAAATTGCCTAAAATTGCTCTAAGTGCTATGTTTGTTGTGTAAAAGTTCTCCTCTTCTGCCTCTCGCCTAGGACTCCTTATATACTCACTCCTCGGTTGGTTTACGCTTTTCTTCTTCTGCCCTTAAGCCGTCATAGCTTTAAAATAGAGATATTTTGTTTTTCTCGATCTTCGTGATTATCTTCGAAAACTTCAAATTTATCCGCGGAAACTTGACATTTATCTTTCCTTACGAACCAAGCATAAACCGTTATACGGCTTATGGGCTTTTGGTTTAAGAAATCGTAAGTGGGCTTCGAGTAACGTCTTAGGTCTCTTTGGGCCGTCTCTAGACTCACCTTTGAATCCATGAGAATGGCTAAGGAAATCTAGACTTGAGGTCAAACTAATCACACTCAGCTTCTGGAACATTCTCAATTTAAAACCACCACAAGGATCCGGCTGATTCGATCACTTTCCTTGACCAGTTAGACTGTGTACGGTTCTACTAGATGAGCAAGGTTGAAACTTCAAACTTTACTCAACTACTGACCTGAAACGGAACAATTCGGAACATGATCATCAACCCAACAGTTCGGTTCTGAAGAAGAAATTTAAATCAGTTCCTAACAGCTTGGTTCAGGACACGCTTAATCAGTTCAGTTCAAGTGTAGTTAGGGCCATGATCAGCTCAGTTTTGATTAAATCCAATCAGTTTGTAACAGATGTGTTGATTATTCTAGCAAACTGATTTAATTTGAATTAAATAAATCTGAACCGAAGAAAGGCTTAAACAATTGATCCATGACAACCGCTTAACTAAATAACATCTGATTCTGATCAAGACATGTCTGAGATAAGAGACTGAAGCTTACAACAGAAACTGATGGCCATATGAACTCAGATAATCCTCCCCTTGAAAATGAACTCATGGTTGGACTGTTTTAAAAACAGCAATCAGAATCGTTTCATCACAAAAACAGAACAAGGCCTAGGGTTTACTCTGGGTTCCTCACATTCTGATCTTCTACACAGCAGGGAACTGAGCTAGAGGATGGAAGAAAGTCATCTAAGTTAGTGGCTAATTTTTTCATATTTTGTTTTCTGATTTTTCTCTCTTTTTCTCTTCTTTCTCATTGTTTTTTCTCTGAAAATTTCTCTTGTTATGCTGCAGGTTATGAACGTCCAGAGGAGAGAAGAAGGTGTTTTAAGGCATAAGGAGTTACTTCACATGAGAGTTTACTCCCACACAAGGCAAAGCTGAGGCTAGACAGGTGGAGACATGCTTAAGCACACTAAGCAGCATAAGCAGCTGAACTTTTCCTTCCCATGAAGAAAGCTACAAGCAGCTGAAGCAATTAGCTTGTGACCAGCATGTGACTTATTTAATGAACAAGTAGGTAAGTAGCTTGTGACAGACACATGATAATCTAAATGAATCAAGCAGGCAGGCAGCACAAAACATGCACATGACTCACAAGCGGCTGAAAGTATTCCCGACCAGTTCTCGATCAAGTGTTTCCCGTCCATCAGTTCTCGCCTTTATTTTATATAAACCCTTCCGTCTTGAATAAAATTTGACCAAAATAATTAAAACTCGACGAGAACTGTCAAGAGTAGGTATTTTGCCCACGAGACAGTCCCATCGTGAATAATTCACCGGTCGATTTTTATTTTTAATTCTGGTCGAACCAACTCCAAATTAGTCGAGTGAAATTTTTCTCAACCAAAATTATATCTGCTCGTGAGGGTTATTACACAGTCTCTCTGAAAGAGGTTTGAAAACAACAATGACTCACAGATTAAAACTTAGAATCAACACCTTAGACAGTCCTAGTCTCAGAAGCACACTATACCATATCCTACTCTAGCAACCAAGTTCATCTAGTCAACAACTTAGCAAATCATGTCTGACAATCCCCTCTACCAACCTCAATGCTTACATAAATAAAGTGTAGGCTTTACCTTGGGGGTATCGATCACATGATGCAAGGATGCTCAAACAAGTATCTGGACCTGCAGGTAAACAATAGTTCATATCCTCTCTCTACTAATATTCTCTCTCAGTCAAAGTCTGCTTATATTGCAAGATCATTGACCAAGATTGGATAGGCTTCCATGAATCAAGCTTTAATGGTTGTAGCCACCAAATCATGTTCACTTCTTTTTGACATATATCCTAGGATTATTTGTGAATCAAGACTTAATGGTTGTAGTCAAGTCATGTTCTAATCATTTACCTATAGAATTCTTATGAAGCAAGCCTTAATGGTTGTAGCCACCTAGTCATGTTCAAATCCCTTCCTAATAAATCAATCTATAATTTTTTTTATTATTTGTTTTTCTTAATAACTAGATTTATAATGTTATCTATATTTCAAAAATAGAGAGATAAAGGGTGATAAATCTACACAAGGCTTTACCTTCTAGACTTGTTTGAAGAATCCGATCCCATGTATACCAAGCCCTAAGACAAGAAGAGTTGAGCTCAATTAGGTTGGAGGTCAGCTTTGGTTCCTTCAAACACTCTCAGCAAGTGTAACATAGTTGACAGGTTGATCCACTTTGGTATCTTTAGTACTATCTACAACTAGTAAGTCTAGAATGGTGTGGTTAGATAACAAGAAAAATCAATAAGTTCATCATCCCCTTCTTTATTCAATAAAAACTTTTTTTGAAAACATTTTAATAAGACTCATGAATAAACTAGTATTAGTAAACCTCCCCCAGACTTAAACTACACTGTCCCTAGTGTAAATTCGGTCGGAGTTATGGTGATAACTAAATCATAAGGACTCAATGTAACAAGTTAGAACGATATACCATACCGGAATGGACGTCGATCGATGTAAAGGTGTTGATATCGGTCGCTGCAGGTGATGTTCTGTCGATCGATGTCGGCAGTGTTTTGTCGGTCAATACTCACGGCAATCGTCTACTCGGATCTTTTTTATGAAATGCAATAATTAAAAACCAACATAAATACTAGATTAATAAAAACTAATTAAATATTACCTAATAATGGGTTGCCTCCCACTCAGCGCTTTGTTATAGTCATTTAGCTTGACTTTTGTAGGTAATTTGGCTAGTAATGTGGAAAGCTGGAACTTGCAGGGGAAACAAGTATCCATCTCTTCTTTGCGCTTGTTGAACCATGTACCAGTGAAGTCTCGCATTGCTTCATCTCCTCTGAGCCATTTGTCCTTGTTGTAGCAGTTGTGTTCTCTATTTTTTGCAATATGTCTCCAAGACTCTCAAGTTGGAACTTATTCTTTATGAGTGTGATGTACGAGTATCTAAGATCTCCTCTCCATGTTTGTGTGGATTTCATCTTTGGTACTAGCCTGCCTCGGTTTGTAGCTTCGTCGACCGATTTTCGTCTGCGACTGTCGATCGATTTGTTGTTGTGTCTGTCGATCGATGCTGACGCTTCTAGTCGACCAGCGATGTATCCCTTAATCTCCACTAATTCCCTCTGTATTGCTTCTATCTGAGAAGTCAAAGAACTCATTGTAAGGTCCATTGGTAAATAGATGTCATCACATCTCCTATGAAGCCTCTCTTCTGTTGTTTCCAGAGTTTTGTAGATCCCTTCTACCAACTAATCAATCTCTGCTCGGGTGTAAAAATCTGGTTGATACTGCATCAGATGTGAGTGTTGTGGGTCGTCGTCGGTCGATTTTGGGTGGTATTTGTCGATCGACGCTGGTGGGGTTGCTTCGGCTGCACACTGTGTTTGGATTTTGGTGATGTCTTTTCTCATCTCCTCCATGCATGTAGTCAACCAACTGATGCTATCGTTCAGTGGATAATAGACACCATCATGCTTCATCTGGAAATCACCTTCATTCTTTTCTTAGGCTCCACAAAATCCATAGAACATCTCGTTGATCTAGTCCTTGGTCTAGATCTCTTGTACCAGTTTGGTCTGTGTGAATGAGCTAGTATGTTTTGGAAGACATATGTAGTTGTGCTCATCTCTTGAATCTCTTTCCAAAAGACTTCTGATATCATCCTTGGATACTCTGATGATGTGTCCGTCTACATCTCTGTAGACTCCATACTCATCTTTCTCTTCCCACTGGAATCTCCTAATTTCATCATGGTCATAGGCTCCTTTTCAAATTTTGGACGTCTGTCGATCGATGAAGGGACGTCAACATCGATCGACGGTCGAGTAGGATGTATATACTTCTGCTTGAGGCGATTGCCTATGCCACCAGTTGTGTCATAGAACTCGTTTGTAACCTTCTGCTGATGCGCTGGACTGTTGCGTTGTTGCATGAAGAGATTATCTGCTCCATTAGCCATCTGAAGAATGTATGTAATGACATCTGCAGTGCATGTCCATCTATTGGGTCCCTGAAATACAAAACTCATCATGTGTTAGACTATTGTCGACCGATTCTTCCTTTGGACTGTCGATTGATTTTCCATGGACGCTGTCGATCGATGTGGCGGTGTGAGTTTTGATCGACGCTGAATCTCCTGTCTCATACTCAGCTCCATAGTGGCATGCTGAGATGAGAACTGGTCATCTATTCTTCTGGAGGACACATGTGGCTTCTTGATAGGAATGGGGTTGTAGTGGACATGTGGATTGATATACCATGGATTTGACCCATTTTTATCCATGGTATATTATTATTTTACTATATATATATCTATTTTTTCTACTCTTCTAGGTATGTTTTCAGGTTCTGGTGCATTTCGGAGTAAAGCTATGACTTTGGAGCATTTTGGAGCATAAAGGATATTTCACCCGAGCTGACCACTTAGAGGTCGACGAGAGGAAGAATAATCGATCGATGCGCATCAGTGCTGACGATCGATATCAGGAAATGCCTCGACAGACGAAGATTAATATCGATCGATGTACACAAGTACCATCGATCGATGTCGAGACACCAGACGCGACATTTTGGATTCAGCAGACTTAAAAACCAAGGCCAAGCCAAATTACCAAAATGCCCTGACGAGTTTTTAACCTAGTAGAATATATACTGTAAGTGTTTTTGACGGCAGGAGAGCTTTTTCTTTTCTAGACCTAGTTTTGTTACAAGTTTCATTTGGGAGAGAAGATCACTTGTGATTAGAACTCCTTGTTTCTATTTTCCCTTTTCATCTATTCTATGAGTTCTTATTTCTCTATTGATATGAATTGCTTTGCTATGTCTGAGTAGTTCACTGTTAGATCCAGGGTTCAGATAGGTTTGTGGGATTAGCCCCAAACTATAGATCTGCCTTGTTGTTATATTCATGATAGATTTGTATTCATTGCTTGTTTTAGCCTTGCTAACTAGAACTTGATCATAGGATTGCATATTCAAGCACCCTTGTTATCCCATCCTGACATCTATCTATCATATTAGGATTGCTAGAGAGGGCTAACCGCCAATTTAGAATCTTAGTAGGGCATTTCATACTCGCGCATAGGCCTGGCTAGAACCCGTCGATCGATGTCCTCAACTGACAATCGATCGATGTTGGCAAAGGTGTATCGGTCGACGTCTTAATAGACTATCGATCGACACTCTCTTGTGTCTGCATCTAACCGGTGAGACACAAGATCTAGTCTGTAAACCAGTGGTACATGCGACAGCTGATCACTGAGTTAAGCGAATGAGCTCTAATATATCATGCATGCAACAGTTAGGCATCTATAGGAATTATAATCTCCAACACCTGAATAGTGGCCCTTCATCTAATATCATTTCCAACCTAAGTTACATTTATCATTTACTCGCTTGTTACTATTGCTATTTCATTTAAACATTACAACCTTTAGAATTAATAAACACTAGATTTAATTGTTCCCTAGCTCCTTGTGGATTCGATCCCTAAGTACTACATCTGAACCTCTTTTGATGAGAGTAACACTCCTTAGGGTAATTTGAGTGGTATCAAATTTGGCGCCGTTGCCGGGGAGCTTTGATCGCCATTAGATTTAGTTTTATTAATTCTTATTCTTTTCTTTACCCCCTTTTCTAATAATCTTTCTTTTTCTTGTCTTTTCAGGTGCATGCCCAGCGGTACCAGAAGCAACAAGGAGAAAGACTTGCTGTTCTCAGACGATCCTGCTCATTTGGAACGCACCATCCGTAGAGGTCAACGTTCCACATCGCTCGACGCAACCACTTCGTCGTCGATCGATACGCACAACCAACCGTCGACCGACACCAGACCGTCATCGTCGATCGATCCCAATCGTTCGACAACGATCGATACTACACCGCGTACGTCGATCGATACCGTGTCGTCAAAAATGGTAAACATTATTATTCTAACTCAGGATGAGAACGGAAACCTGTATGACCAGGCCGGTCATCTGCGTAATGCAACAGGTCATAAAATAGATGCTCAGGGAACTGTAATCCTTGATGCTGATGCTACAGGAGCTGCTCAACCTGTAGATGAGGACGCTCGATCGAAACCACTGGCCGACTACAATCGCCCAGATGAGTACTATTTTAACAGATCAGCTATTCGACTTCCGGAGACCCAGAAGCAGAATTTCGAGCTGAAGCCTCAATACTACACTCTCGTGTCGCAGATACCCTATTCTGGGTTACCGCACGAGCATCCTATGGACTATTTAGAACGGTTCGAGGATCTAATCGATGCCTTTCGGATGGAAGGAGTCCCCGAAGATTACCTACTGTGCAAGCTCTTCAGATACACGCTGAATGGAGAAGCGATGCACTGGCTTAGGCAGCAACCCACAGGATCTTTAACATCCTGGAGCGACATCAAGAATGCTTTCTTACGAAACTTCTTCGATGAGGCGCGCGCTGAAGAACTTCGGAACAAAATTTCCACATTCTCGCAGAAGGCTGGAGAGTCCTTCAAAGATGCGTGGATTAGATTTAGGTTCTTCCAGCGAGACTGTCCACACCACGGATTTAACGAAGTGCAGCTGCTAAGCACTTTCTTCCGAGGTCTCGCCTTACAGTATCAGATGGCCCTTGATACGGCGAGTGAAGGAAACTTCACTACTCGGAATCCGTTGGAAGCTGTGAGACTTATCGAAAACCTTGCTAACAGCAGCAGCACCAAAAACACTGACTCTGAACGGAAGAAGTCTGTAGCCTCTATCGGGAAGGAACAGATGGACGAAGTAAGAGCTAAGTTAGATGTGGTGCACGAGCTTCTTAGGAAGCAAGTCTGTTCAGCTGAAGGAGAAGTAGCAGATACAGAAGGAGAAGAAGATGTGAACTACATCGGAGGTACCGGATTCCAAAATTTGGAAACCAGGGCGGAAACAGAAACTTCTTTGGAAATGGCCAAAGAAGTAACCAAAGTTCACAATTTCAAAAACCCTTCAACAACAGCAAGAGCTACTCGAACTCTTACTATCAAAATCCACCACCCCAGACTCAGGAAAGCAAGATCGAAGAAATGCTTGATCGAGTACTGTTGGGACAACAACAAATCACCGTGGATTTCAACGGTAAGATAGACTCTGCCTACAACAATCTGAACACCAAAATCGAGACCTTAGGGACTCAGGTGAGAAAACTTGAAACCCAAGTAATTCAGACGGGCGAGACTATAAAGAGGCTAGAAGCTTTCGCTCGAGAGGCAGGAGCCGACAAAGGGAAACACCACGTAAATGCCATCATAGATGATGAATTCTGGCAAGTGGTGAGAAATGAAAACCTTGAGGAAGGAGATTTCGAAATCGAAAGCTCCATGAGTCTCGGCGGATCCCAATGGTGTCGACCGATGTCGATGAACTCGCATCGATCGACAGACCATGATGAAGATCGATGGACGGATTACTCCAGTCATCGATCGACGTCGTCTGCCAAATCGACTGAATGCAATGCGGTTCGAATTCTAACTCATGAAGAATTCGCAGCTAAGCATCCTCACCCACCCTCCCCTTTCTATGAAAAAATCGATCGATCGGTTGAGCCAACCATCGATCGACAGAGTGAGTCCGACGTCGATCGTCACAACACACCTCCCATCGATCGACAGGCACCTCTGACATACCGAGTGCGGTTACCCTCAATCGATAATGATTACATCAATGCACTCAGACCACCACCTAAACCATTAGCAAACCCACCCGAACCAAAACCCAACCCTTTAAATAGTTCACCAGAATCAGTTCAAGAAGAACAAGAATCTGAAGGGAGAAGGTTAAGGAAAAGAAAGGAGAAGATTCCTAAAAACCTTAAGAGGGAAGCTAACGATAAGGAGATGGATGGTTTCACTAAACGAGTCCTCAGAATCCCAATCGAAAAACCTTTTGATGAAGCTTACTTCACACACCGGTTGTGGATGTTCTTCAGAGAAACAAAGGTAACTGAGGAGGACATTAGGAGAATGTTTCATCAAGTCAGAGAGAAGATGAAACACAGGATCACATTGACGAAGAAAAGTGATCCTGGGAAGTTTGCAATACCATGCATAGTCAAGGGTGTTGAATTTCCCCATTCAATGTATGACACAGGAGCATCAGTCAGTATCCTCCCTAGGATCATGGCAGACCAGCTTGGTTTGACCATCGAACCCTCAACGGAATCCTTCACCTTCGTGGATCTTTCAGAAAAACGATGAGGAGGTATCATAAGAGATCTGGAGGTACTGATTGGTAATGCCCTTGTCCCTGTAGATTTTCATGTCTTAGACATCGAGCTTAACTGGAACTCTTCACTTCTGCTTGGAAGATCTTTCCTAGCTACAGTAGGAGCTGTATGTGACATGAACAAAAACAAATTGTGTCTAACGCTCATAGACCCAAACATCCACTACGATCCCATCCGACCTAAGAGAAAGGTAATTAATTATGTGGATTATGGGAAAGAACTTGGCTTCATTGGCGCATGCCATTGTGGAGCAGGGTATGAATCGGAGTACGAAACAGAGTACTCGGAATCGATCGACACCCCAACCTTTCCATCGATCGATTCCAATGAGTCAACGGTGACCGCTGACCGCAACAACACGTCCCTCGACGTAATGCACCCAGTTGACCATTTCGCTTCACCTAATCATTGTTACCAACATTTTGCCTTCCAACCTCCAACCAGGAGAGGACATGATGATTATTCCATAGGCAGTTGGGCAGACAGTGGTTTCCATGAAAGTTTTGCAGTTGACACTGTAATTACTTCACCTCATGAGGAACATACCGAGGAATACGATGAGGATTACTGGAAAGAACGTGCAATAGAAATGTCTTTGCAAGATGAAAGACTTGAAACACATAAGTTCACCAACACGTTTCCAACATCGTTCGACGCTGTGCACTCCACATCGGTCGATACCCACCCTCGTCCAGCAAAACAACCGCTCACATCGATCGACACCCGAAAGGAACATCGATCGATATTCGCGCCGCAGCGAAAATTCAGGAGCAGGAGAATATTCCCTCCCTAACTAGGTTTACAGATACCTATATAAATCGTTTTGCACCTCCGAAACCACCTACACACATCAGAGCAAACACACAAGCAAATAAGATGAACACTCTTCCTTCTACATCAACAGAAAAATCCATGAAGAGCAATCATCTCAAGAACACAAGTTCTGCAGAAATTACTCTGCCATCGATCGATGTAACTGTATCTACATCGATCGATACTACTCTAAACCCTAATCTCTCTATTTCTAAAATGAATAATTATGCAAACATTGATTACGGTTTTCTAACACCTGATGAATTTGGTATTTTCAGGGACCCAGATGGCAACGCACGTGCAATGGATGGAAGGATTTTACAAGTGTCTAGAGAGGACATAGCAGACATCCTTCAAGTAGCCAATGGACCTGACAACCTGTTCTCACAGCAACGTGGCACTCCAGACGTCATTCTAACAGATCCTAACAACCACGCAGGAGTCGCCACAACAGAGACCAACCCAGATCTATCACGCCAACCAAAAGGGCAAGCATCGATCGACGGTACAACGCAAACATCGATCGACAGGGTAACACCAACGTCGATCGATATGGATGAACCGACGTCGATCGATAGACGGTATGAATGTGGGAGCCGCGCTTTCGACATGTATGGATCCAGAAAGTTCACTTGGGAACAAAGGGACGAGTATGGAGTCTACAGAGATGAGCGTGGACACGCACGAAGCGCAGCTGGTGAGATGATACCTGTCACAAAGGACAACATCAGGAAAATACTGGAGAGAGCATCTCTTTTTGAAGAGAGCCACATCTGTCTTCCAGAACATGCCACATCCTTCACACTCACAAGACTGGCACCAGAACTCTACACCAAAGAAGAAATCAATGAGATGGTGTTTGGAATTTGTGGAGCTCAGGAGAAACTGGGAGAGGAGCTCAAAACATTGGTGGAAGATACACATCATCCTTTGGATAGAGGCTACAATGAGCTTTTCAGATGTATGGCAGAAATGAGAACAAAAATTGAGAGTTTACGTCAGCAACTTGAGAAGGAAGCTACGACCTCAGCATCGATCGACGCACCACGTGCAACATCGATCGACATCAGTCTTCCTACAGCTCAGATCCCTGCAGAACCGCGATGTTCAACACAACACAGGGATGAATGGGAAATCTCATACATCGACACGAGGATAAACGACGTTTACTGCCCTCTCAACAACAACGTGGACTGGCTAAGCACCAAAATCGAGCTACTACAGCAAGATCTGGACACCATTCGCAAGAAGGACCAACAACAAGCCACATCGATCGACATGTGCACCTTCACATCGCTCGACGCCAAAGTCTCAGCCATGAATGAGAGGCTGAGGACTTACGAGGATATGCATGACCGTTTTATATCACCAGTCATGATAGATTTAAACAAATTGTCTAGTAAATTACTTCACGCCCAAAAGGATATTGAGAACATTACTAATCAGAGTTTTTTGCAGGCAAAATCAACATCGATCGACAGGCTACGAGGACCCTGGATCGATGGCAAGAAACCTGTGGAGTTACTTCCTTACACAGCAGCAGAGGTTGACAAGATCACATCCAAGATCTACACTGCTCTAGACACCATGGAGGAACGACTTGACAAACGCTGCGATGACATCTACTTTCCATTCGACAACAAAATCAGTGGACTAGACAACCACGCAGAATGGCTACAAAAAGAAGTCAAAGCCATTCAGAGGCAACTCGCAGCTCAACACCAGATATCAGCATCGATCGAAAGGACAAAAGCAAAATCAATCGACGGCAACTCACCGAGATCGACCAACAAACACATAATCGCATCGATCGACGCCGAGTCTACAACAATCGGCGAGCAGCTGATACACAAGACAGTAGAGTCAATGCAAAAGGAACTGACAGATCTTTCAGCATACGCCTATGACAACATAGGCTGGCACCAGGTCAGCATTGACAACGTTCAAGAAAGGCTACAGAACATCTCCAATGTACTTGAGAAGATGGATGACAAATGGACAAGAAATGATGAGGCCACAAGAAGTTTCATTGCATCTTGGTCCAGAATGCGCAGAGATGACGTGGATGCTTGCTTTCCAACAAGCATCTGCTTCTCCACCCAATAGCCAATCACTAGACCAGTCAAGCTAAATGACTATAACCAAGCGTTGAGTGGGAGGCAACCCACTATTAGGTATTTTACTTTGGTTTTATTAGTTAGCATTTAATTTCTTTCGTTTTATCTCTTTCAGATTTAGGAGAACCAAGTAGGAGGACTTGAATATCGACCGACGACGAGACGTCGACATCGTTCGACATAGGCAACCACACGACGATCGATGTAACACTTACCCATCGATCGATATCTAATCCGGTCAGATCTATCTTCCTTACTTGTTACATTTCGTACATCATAAACTTTTCATCATAACTCCGGCTGAGTTACACTGGGACAGTGTAATTTAAGTCTGGGGGGAGATTTACTGATATAATTTATTTTATTCTTACGTAAAAAGGAATCTCAAATAAATTATGCTTAGCTATTGAAAATATGGACTATAATCCTATATTGATTTAAACATAAAATTCTAACCAATCTTTAGCACCATTTTAGATTTACTGATTGCAGATAGCACTAAAGATGCTAAAGCGGATCAACCTATCAACTACACACTTGCCTTGAACCGTATGAAGTAACCAAAGCTGATTTCCAACACTAAACCTGACATAACCGCTTGTCTTGGAGCTTGGTATACATGGGATCGGATTCTTCAGACAGGTCTGGAAGGTAACGCCTGGTTTAGATTATTTATCACATTTTCTCTCTCTAGATTTCGACCCTATATTAGTTATAGAGTAAAAAAAAATAATAATAATAATAATAATATAATAATAATAAAAAATATATATATATATAAGATCTATTGTTTAATTAGGATGAGTCTGAACAGGACTTGGTGGCTAAAACCATTAAGGCTTGATTCATAAAGACTCAAATAAAAGAGTTCGAAACGAGACTTGGAGGCGGCAATCTTCAAGGCTCGCTTTCGCAAAGAACTCTTGGATATAGGTCAAAAAGAAGTGAACAGAACTTGGTGGCAACCACCATTAAGTTTTGATTCATGGAAGCCTGTCCAATCTTGGTCACTGATCCTGCAATGGAAGCAGACTTTGACTCAAGAGAGAAATTTAGAGAGAGAGAAACTAGGAACTAACTTTTACCTGCAGCTCCAGATACCTGTCTGAAATCCTTGCATCCTGTGATCGATACTCCCAAGGTAAAGCATTCACTTTATATTTATGCTAAGAAATGAAATCAGTAGAGGGGATGTCAGACGTGAATTGATGAGTTGTGTTATGTTAGAAATGGTTGCTAAGCTAGGATATTGCATAGTGTGCTTTTGTGATTAGGACTTTTTAAATGTGGTTGCAAAATTGTTGAGGAAAGATTTCTATGTTTTTAAAATCTTAAGTTCCCAAATATTTTCAAACCTCTTTCAGAGAGACTGCCTGTATGTTTTGCTTGAGGACAAGCAAAAGGTAAGTCTGGGGGAGTTGATATACCTTGGATTTGACCCATTTTTATCCATGGTATATTATTATTTTACTATATATATATATATATATCTATGTTTTCTACTCTTCTAGGTATGTTTTCAGGTTCAGGTGCATTTCGGAGTAAAGCTATGACTTTGGAGCATTTTGGAGCATAAAGGACATTTCACCCGAGCTGACCACTTAGAGGTCGACGAGAGGAAGAATAATCGATCGATGCGCATCAGTGCTGACGATCGATATCAGGAAATGCCTCGACAGACGAAGATTAATATCGATCGATGTACACAAGTACCATCGATCGATGTCGAGACACCAGACGCGACATTTTGGATTCAGCAGACTTAAAAACCAAGGCCAAGCCAAATTACCAAAATGCCCTGACGAGTTTTTAACCTAGTAGAATATATACTGCAAGTGTTTTTGACGGCAGGAGAGCTTTTTCTTTTCTAGACCTAGTTTTGTTACAAGTTTCATTTGGGAGAGAAGATCACTTGTGATTGGAACTCCTTGTTTCTATTTTCTCCTTTTCATCTATTCTATGAGTTCTTATTTCTCTATTGATATGAATTGCTTTGCTATGTCTGAGTAGTTCAACTGTTAGATCCAGGGTTCAGATAGGTTTGTGGGATTAGCCCCAAACTATAGATCTGCCTTGTTGTGATATTCATGATAGATTTGTATTCATTGATTGTTTTAGCCTTGCTAACTAGAACTTGATCATAGGATTGCATATTCAAGCACCCTTGTTATCCCATCCTGAAATATATCTATCATATTAGGATTGCTAGAGAGGGCTAACCGCCAATTTAGAATCTTAGTAGGGCATTTCATACTCGCGCATAGGCCTGGCTAGAACCCGTCGATCGATGTCCTCAACTGACAATCGATCGATGTTGGCAAAGGTGTATCGGTCGACGTCTTAATAGACTATCGATCGACACTCTCTTGTGTCTGCATCTAACCGGTGAGACACAAGATCTAGTCTGTTAACCAGTGGTACATGCGACAGCTGATCACTGAGTTAAGCGAATGACCTCTAATATATCATGCATGCAACAGTTAGGCATCTATAGGAATTATAATCTCCAACACATGAATAGTGGCCATGCATCTAATATCATTTCCAGCCTAAGTTACATTTATCATTTACTCGCTTGTTACTATTGCTATTTCATTTAAACATTACAACCTTTAGAATTAATAAACACTAGATTTAATTGTTCCCTAGCTCCTTGTGGATTCGATCCCTAAGTACTACATCTGAACCTCTTTTGATGAGAGTAACACTCCTTAGGGTAATTTGAGTGGTATCATGGATCTATGAGCGTCAGGCATAACTGGTAGGTTTGCATGTTGCACACTGCTCCTACTGTTGACAAGAATGCTCTCCCAAGTAATAGAGAAGAGTTCCTGTTTAGTTTGATATCCAAGACATCGAAATCAATTGGAACTAGGGCATTACCAATCTGCACCTCTAGGACTCTTATGATTCCTCCTGAGATCCTCTGGGAACAATCCACAAAAGTGAATGACTCCTTGGAAGGATCCACCTTCAGACCCAGATGTTCTGCCATGACCCTAGGTAGGATGCTGACCGATGCTCATGTGTCGCATAGTGCATGTGTGAATTCAATACCCTTTACCGTGCAAGGTACTGCAAACTTCCCAGGATCACTCTTCTTCTTCAGTGTAATCCTCTTCTTCATCTTTTCTCTGGCCTCATAGAACATTCTCCTAATGTCCTCTTCAGTTTTTCTCATCTCTTTGAAGAACATCCACAATCTGTGGGTAAAATAGGCCTCCTCGAATGGTTTTTCTAAAGGAATCCTGAAGACTCTCGTTTGAAAACTTTCCATCTTCTTCCCATTAGCTTCCCTTTTCAGATGGTTAGGAACCTTTCCTTTTCTTTTCCTCAAGGTTCTCCCCATAGGAACCTTATCAACTTCCATAGGCTCTGCTGCATCATCTGAATGTGGACTGGTGTCCTCTGGTGGGTTATCTGAAGGTTTGGGTTGTGGCCTGAGTGCGTTGAGACGGGAGACGTCTATCTTTAGCATCTGCACTCGGTATGTGAGAGGTGCACGTCGATTGATGGGAGTTGGAGGTTATCGATCGATTGCGTTCTCTCTCTGTCGATCGATGGCGGGAACTGTAAGTCGATCGGTTTTGACATAAACAGGGCTGGGCAGATGTGGGTGTATTTCTGCGAACTCCTCGTGAGTCAGGATTTTCACGGTATTGCAAGATGCAGTTGACCCCGTAGGTGTCATCGATCGATGCTCTGGAGAGCATGTCGATCGGTTTTGATTGAAGTCTATTGATCGATGTTCGAAGTCCGGCGTCGATCACAACAATTCGATCCGCCAAAGCTCATTGAGATTTCTACTTCGAAATCTCCTTCTTGCACCTTCTCCTGGTTCACCACTTGCCAAAAATCATCATCTATGATGGCATTCATGTGGTGCTTCATCATATCATCTCTTACCCCTCTTGTTAAGGCTTCTTGCCTCTTAACAGTTTCTCATGTCTGAACAACCTGCATCTCCAGCTTCTTCACATGAGTGCTCAAAGTCTCAAACTTTGTGTTCAGGTTGGTGTAGACAGAGTCAATCTTCCCATTGAAGTCCACCGTCATGTTCCGTTGTCCCTCAAGAACCTTATCAATCATAGCTTCAATCTCGCCTCTTGAGTATGTGGTGGTGGCTTCTGGTAGAATGAGTATCCATAACTCATGTTGTTGCTGTAGTTGTTGTTGTAGAGTTTGTGTTGCTGCAAACTCTGGTTGAAATTACTTATCTGTCCATAGAAATTTCCATTATGGTTTCCAGACCTCTAAAATCCAGTTCCACCAATGAAGTTCACATCTTCTTCTACTTCTGATCTACCCTCTGTGTCTACCGCTTCTGCATGCTCTACTAAGCAAGCTTGCTTTCTGAGAAGCTTGTGAACACTGTCCAGCTTTGCCTTCACCTCATCCATCTGGTCATTCCCAAGGATGGATGCAGATCTCTTTCTCTCAAACTAAGTTTTCTTGGTGATGTTGTTGAATTCTAAGTTCTCAATAACTCTCACAGCCTCCTCTGGATTCCTGGTGTTGAAGTTTTCATTGCTGGAAGCATCAAGAGCCATCTGATACTACATTGTGATGCCTCTAAAGACAGTACTGAGCAGTTGTACTTTGTTGAATCCATGGTGTGGGCAATCTCTCTAATAAGACTTGAATCTGATCCAGGAGCTTATGAATGATTATGCAGGCTCATGCGCGAATGTGTCAATCTTGCTCCTCAAGTCTTCAGCACGCACTTCATTAAAGAAGTTGCATAGGAATGCATTCTTGATGTCGCTCCAGGATATGAGAGATCCTGGTGGTAACTGCTTAAGCCAGTGCGAAGCCTCTCCAGCAAGTGAGTACTTGAAGAGCTTGCAAAGTAGGTAGTCCTCAGAGACTCCCCCAACTTTAATAGCATATATGAGATCCTCAAACCTCTCCAGATGGTCTATAGGATTCTCGTGAGATAACCCATAAAAGGGTGTATGTCCCACAAGTGTGTAGTACTACGGCTTCAACTCGAAATCCCCTCTCTGGATAGTTGGAGGACGGATAGCTGATCTGTTGGTGTAGAACTGATCTGGACGGTTGTAATCAGCTAACGTTCTAGGTTGAGCAGCCTCATCTACAGGTAGAGTAGTGCATGTAGTATCAGTATCAGACTCAGGGATTGCAGCCCCCTGAGCATATATCCTCTGACATGCTGCATTACGCAGATGACTTTCTTGGTCATGCAGGTCTCCCATCTCATCACGTACAAGTATCAAGGTCGCAACCATGTCTCGCGGCTCAGTATCGATGGATGTTCGGACTAAAGGATCAATCGACGTCGGGTGGACTATATCGGTCGACAGAAGAGTGTCTTCGGTCGACGGTGGTAAGTGAGTGTTGGTCGACGAGACTGGTGTCTGGGTCGAAGGTGGCTGACAAAAATCGAGCGACGAACAAGTGTTATTGTCGATCGATGAGGAGCATATTCCTTTGCGGATTAAACGTTCCAAGCTTGCAGGATCTGATGAGAATAGCAGTTGAGTTTCTTGTTGCTTTTGATACTGTTGGGCATGTACCTGAAAAGACAAGAGAAAAATTTTGTGTCAGAAAGTGGTTTTAAGAAGAAACCTAGACTAAATCGAATTAAATCTATCAAACGATCAAACCTCACCGGCAACGGCGCCAAATTTGATATCACTAAAATTACCCTAACGAATGAATTACTCTCTCAAATAAGAGGTTCAGTGGTAGTACTTAGAGATTGGATTCACAAGGAGTTAGGGAACCTAATAAATCTAATTAAGTTGATTAAGCTAGGTTGATTATTATTGTTTGAATGTAAAAGACAGGTTTGTGAGCAAGTTAATTGCTCGATTGATTGATTGGGTTTTTGATAGTTAGATGAAAGTAGCTAGACTTAGGTCTTTTATTCAGGTAATCAGGATTATAATCCTATAGATGCCTAATAAGTTGTATGCATGATATAATAGCGCTCAACACTTAATAACAAACCATTAGGCTTTCGCTTTCTAGGTTTTTCTATTGACCAGTGTCGATCGATTATTCTATAGGAATATCGATCGATACACTTGTTGAAACGTCGACCGATTATTCGATTGGAATATCGATCGACGCTCTTGGTCAAGCGTTAATGTGTGGATTGAATATTCTCACTAAGCTTCCTCGATTAGCTCTCGCCTTACTCTAGCAATCTTAGCTCAGTTAGGATGGATTCAGAGTGAGATGCAAGCTATCGCTTATGTTTACAACTCTTAAGGCAAGTTTTAGGTAGCTAATCTAGAAACATGCATTAATGACAATCTTAAAGATGAATATCACAATCTATAGTTGGGGTTAATCCCTCATAACCTATTTAAATCCTAAATCTAATAAAGAGAACTACTCAGACATGACTAAGCAATTCATAACAGCAATAAGTATAAAAACTGCATATATAAATACATAGATATCAATGGAGTTCCAATCACAAATCTCTTTGGATCTTCTCTCCAATCTACTAAAAATCCTAGAAAACTTTTACTGTAAAATCAGTAAAACAAGAAAGCACACTTTGCCTCTAACATGTTGGCAAAGCTTATATAATTAGGTTAAAAATCGTCAGGGGTAACCTTGTAAATAGTTGAAGACTTGGGCTCTAAGTCGGCTGAGACTAAAAGGGCTTCATGCGCGCTTCGATGCCGATCTATGTCACGATGTGAACATCGATCGATTATTCCTCTTCAATGTCGACCGATGGTCGTGCTCGATGGTCATCTCGGGTGCTTACTCCAATTATCTCCAAAATTCTCCAAAATCATCACTTTCTTCCAAATCACTCATGATCCTATAAGTATACTAAATAGACTCTATAATATAATAATTAGTAGTTAAAACACTTATAAACCATGGGTAAAAGTGGATCAAATCCATGGTCTATCATTGTGTAAGAGAGTTGAAGAGAGCTCATTAAGCTTCACTAAAGCCTTATCAAAATCAATGCCATAAAGCTCTGTTTGTGCTTGCGTTCTTGAGCTAAAAACCTTTTTTTGTTATCAGCATAAGATTTTATTGAGTTTGAATCTGATTGAGTTGTTGTCTTTGTAATAACTTGGCTCAAGTATTGTATGTCTTCATCAAACTATCTCTCTTTGTAATTCTTTGGATTTCAAAAAGAAAATCGTGAATCACTATGTCAAATTATACAAGTCACATGATACAACTAACTTTTTTCCTAAACAACACCATTTTAACCAAATTTAGTTTAAGAAAAACACCATTTCATAATACCGAAAACAAAACCAATCAACTTAAACAAGAAATTCCGCATTTTAATAAAGCAATTCATAGTTGTGTGTAATAAAAAGAGAAAACCAAATCAAAACACATCCAGAGTTCGAATCGTCATCGCTGGAGCTGGAATCGTCATCGCTGGAGCTGGAATCATCATCGCTGGAGCTGGAATCATCATCACCGGAGCTCGAATCATCATCGCCGGAACTCCTTATGTTTTATGGGGGGAAAGTCACAAGAATCGCTTTCTTTTCACTTTCTCTATTATTTTTTCAGGTAAAATAAGAAATGAAAAAAATGCGGGTCTATGTAATCCCGCATGATCCGTTTCGATTCATCCCGCAAAAAATCAAATCCCGTAATAACCGTCTCGTGAAGCCCGCAAATTTACGGGCCTAGAAAATCTCGTCTTAATACCGTTTCGTGACAGTCCTTTACGAGCTATGCATACGGTCCAAGTCTATGATTGTCATTTCTATGGTTTGAGTGATCGGTGAGGTCGATATTGAATCTCTTTTCGAATTCCATATGACCTTCCTTTTGCTTAGATTTATTCTCTTTTTAATGGACTTTTGGGGTATTGGACTCGACCTTGAACTGTGTTTGGAGTTGCATGAAATTTCATCTTCAATATCAAAGCACATGCGCAAGTTCACGGGACTCGAAACATTAAAATCCACCGACTGGTCAGCTGATATAAGGCTTTAAAATACAATTTTTACAGAATAATAATTTGTCTGACATAACAATAATAGATTGTTTAAGATGAATAGATCCACCAAAGACGTCAAAACAAACAGAAACAAGCCCAAAAGTGAAGAAAATAAAAGCACCAACGAAATCACATGGGAAGCAGATCCGCCCGGAGCCCTCACTAATTTCCACCGACACTATATTACCTGTTTTGTTTAAGTCCATTAACAGTATTAAAAAAACTAGCGATAGCTGAACTACTATTGAAGATGTTAAATATAATATAGAAACTGTAAAGAAAAAAAAATTCTAATAAGATACTAATACTAGTATAACAGATGGTACTACTGTTTTGATTTTTCTTTTATGTTGATTTTCCCGCTTATTTAATTAGTAACCATTCAAACGGACACTATTACAATTACTTTGTTGATTAAATGTAGGGACATAATGTTTTTCCTTTTTACTTTTGGACACCTTTACAGCATTGACAATCCATGTTCGGTATAAATTACAAAATAAATTTAATCGTTTAAACTGGCACGCTAAAATTATAAAATGAAAAACGACGGACAGGTTATATGAAAGAAAAAAACGACGTGCCGAAGAGTGCGCTAAGATTTGTTTTTCATGAAATAGCAAAAAGAGGACTGTCATTGTACATGTAGGCTTAATAAAATTATCCAGATCCAAAATTTTGAACATATCTTTCCAACTTTAAAGTACTAATCTGAGCTTCATCTGAAAATAAATATTTAAATGGTTGTTTTTTTTTTAAATCTTTTTTAAATCTTTTTCCAATTTTTTATATATCTTAAAAAGTAACAAAAATATTTGACTTATATATGACGAAATATATAATTCATTTCTTATTATTTCAAATATAACCGAATCAAACCTAAAATATTGAAATCAAATTTTAAATACCCTAGTAATACCAAATTTTCTTGATATTAAATATCATGTATCTTAAATATCCTACATGAATCTGATATGTTATATGAATACCCAAATCTTAGATAAGTTTTAGTGCATCCCACACTTGGGGGCAGATCATACAAGTAAAGCTTAAAGTATTTTAGGATAGAATCATTTGGTTTGCGCAGGGAGTTCCACGATATTCTTTCATTACCTGGTTAGCGATATGGAACCAGATAAGTTATCTACAGATGATCGTATGCGTTCATGAGGGCAAACTCAATGTTGTATGTTCTGCGGTGAGCCAGACGAGACTCAGGATCATCTACACTTTGTATGTGCCTTATTCCTTCATAGTTTGGCTAAAAGTGGGAGGAGGACTGCTCACAGATCAAGCTTCTCCTAACTAGACGGACATGTTTAACTACTTGCACCATGAAGGCCGAACCCTGATGGATCAGATACTCTTACATATGGTGTTCCAAACTATGGTTTTCTACCTTTTGAGAGAGAACAATATCAGGAGACATGAAGGATCTTGGATCCCACATGAGCAGACTTCCAGACTCATTACCAAAGCAGTCAAAAACAAAATATTCTTCTTGAGATACAGATTTCCACACAAGTTAGCAGGTCTCTTGCACAAATGGTTCGAAGTTACTTAATTCTTTGTTCTCTAGAGAGAGGGGGGAGGGTTTGTAGTTAATATGTTCTGCCTCAGAGTTCACTAGTAAACAATTCATATTTGTAAATATGTTTTTTGTTGATCAATAAATTTCACATTTCAATGAAAAGAAATCCTAGATAAATTAGAAAAGAAAATTTCTGATCTACTATTTCGTAACTAATATACATAGGAATCAACACTATGTAGATACAATTTTGGATATACAAATTAATTTTCCACTAAAATCTTATAAGATTTTGACTGCATTCTAATTTACGGGATTATTTTTGTTTATAAAATTTTATTTAATAGAAATTATAGTTGCATGCATAATTTATGTATTTTAAGTTTGTGTACATTTTTTTTCTCTCAAAAGCGATGGCGACGGCAACTGTTTAAGTTTCGATGTGGATTCAGGATTGGGATCCGGGGGTTCACGGAGTAATATGGAATCGATCGGATCTCTATCATTATGATAAGATTGGGGCGACATGTAATCTTACAGGATATTTGGAACATGGGATTTTCGGAGGAGAAAGACGGTTCGATGGGATCAGAGCAATGATTGGGAGGCCAGGGATTAGGATTATTACGCGATCTGAGTAGAATGGTTTAAAAATTTTATTGGTATGTTGTATCAATAAATTCGATAATGTCAAGTACTTTGGGAAAACATGAAAATATATACTGAATTCTTTTGATTAACATATCTTCAAGTTTACAAAAGAATTCACAACTAAAATAATACACATACAAATAATAAAACTGACCATAAACAAAACTATTACACATAGAGCTAGATATAATTCCTCCACATAGATAAGTTTGGACTCCACTTGACATCATTCATTTGTACCACCTAGGGGAGAAGACTTCGGAAGACTTCCCGAAGACTTCGTGGGAAGTCGTCTAGCATAAAATACATTATTAGTAGACTTCCCAAGAAGTCTTCCGAGAGTCTTCCAAGATTCTTCTAAGAAATGTTCCAAAGTCTGACTCAAATCTGAAAGATCTGCATATTCAAAAATATTCAAATGACTTAAAAAAACAGAGAAAGCTTCAAAAATAAATTTTTATGCTTAAATAATAAACAAAAAAATCAAATTAGGTTGAATCTATAACTTTTTAGAGTCTAATATATAAACACACACAAAATACATATTCAAAATGTATACCACTTTGGTCAGAAGACTTCGGAACACTTCCTGAAGATTTTGTGGGAAGTTTTCTAGCATAAAATGTATTAGAAGACTTGCCTAAAGTATTCTGAAAAGTCTTCTGAGAGTCTTCTAAGCCTGTCTCAGATCTGAAAAACTTGCAAATTCAAAAACATTCAAATGGCTTCAAAATAGAAAAAACTTCAAAATATAATTTTATGCTTAAATAATAAACGAAACACTCACATTAAGTTGAATCTATAGCATTTTAGAATTTAATATATAAAATACACAATAATACATATCCAAAATTTATAGATCTACCTTTCAATGAGTGAAAGATGAGAATCATGTAATGAAAAATCTGTAAAAAGAAGATAAATTAGTGAGAAGACGTAAGAAAAAAATGATAAATAGATTTTAAGTTTGGTGTTTTGATGTTCAAATAGATTAGAGAGAGGTTTGAGAGTTTTAGAGTGAGAAACATTACATTTTTGTTGCAGCCATTTGAGAGGAAGAAAGAGAATGTGTACATTTTCTTTCTATATGGAGACAAAAATTCTAATTAGGTTAAATATTTTCGATACAGAAGACTTCTTGGTAAGTCTTCTTGACCCTAAAAAGCAAATACATGAGAAGACTTCTGGAATATTTCTGGAAGACTTTGCTTTATGCGGAAAATTTAAATTCTACTAAAATTTATGCGGCAATATGTCAGAAGACGTCTTGGTAAGTCTTCTTGGGAAGTCTTTTGTGAGTCGTCTTCCAAACCCTATAATCAAATAACTAAACAAAAGAACACTTCCTTAAACTTTTAAGATACTTAGAAAATGTTTAAATCAAGTTATTAGATAATCACTAAACAAATATAAGTCACAAAAATTAAAAAAAAAACAAAAGATAAGATTTCCAAATCTAAACCCTAAATATATCAACAATAATATAACATATGTTACCAAACTCTAAACAAAGGACTATCATGAGTTAATCTACATTCACTCATCTATGTTGAAAATAATTCAATTTTAGTAAGAATAAATTAACTTCATTTAGAAATGTTATTATTACATGATTTCAATTTTTTCCCATCAAAATATTTTTTATAAAAATTTTAAATTACTTTTAAAATCTTCTGAACGGGAAAACTTACAAACTCAATACATGTTTTTTGTTTAGTCATAAGGAGGTTGTTGTAATTTCACTAGCCTTTTGGGTTACTTTTGCATTTGATTGAATTTGAGATACACTTTTGTATTCAAAATTAAGTTTTGAGTCATTTTTGGCAATTTTCCCAATATAAAAAGCATGTATTATTTTCTTAAATAAAAGCTACAGAATTACCTAATATGATTAATATATATATATATGACAATTAACGATTTTGAATAATAAAGATTTGATAATAATTTTTGCATATTTCCACATTTTTTTTAATTTTATATTATTAAAAGATATTAAACAATCACATTAATTATATAATAAAAAATATGATTTTTTCTTATATGTTATATTTTAACAAATTTTAAATGATTTTAAATTACAAAAAATGTTAAAAATCCCTTTGAAAATTTGTGATCAATGGCTAATTTGTTTTGTTATAACAAGATACAAATGATGATATAATCGTAGTAATATGAATTTAAATTTAATAGATATTCATATTAAATAATATATATATATATATATATATTTAATAACGTTTAAATTAAACTATGTACCATTGAAAGAGTGTTGAGATTTTAATATTTTAATTTTGAAATTTGCCTAAAATCGATATGTACCATCATCATTTTATTAAACTGGCCTAGAAATTTTTTTAATGATTAACTAAATGGGCCACGTACATAGTAAAATGTGTTTTGGTTTAAAAACTGTTGCATACCCAAAATCAATATAAACCATCATCATTTTCGTTTAAATGTTTGTCGTAATAAAATTATAGGGTTGGGAAAAAAATCTGAATCCATAAAAACCAAACCAAGGCTCCAAAGAATAGTACTAAACTTTAATCTAAATTGGTTAGATATCCGAATGGGTTCAAAATATTGGTATCTAGAGAACCGGAGCAGAACCTGATCCAAATCGTAATATTTTAGGTATCCGATTATATATGAACAAGATTTATATACTTAAATATATTAATTATTTTTAAATTTAATATCTAAAAGAATATATAAAATATATAAGACGTTTTTAAGTTGTTCAAAATACTCGGAAATATATACAAATAGTTATAATTACATGTTTAAAATAACTAAATGATACTTATAATACCTAAATTAATTTAAATATCTATTGATTCTTTATCCAAATATTTAAGCTAAGCCAATTTTTATGTTAAATTTAAGTATTTTGGCATACATTATTCAAATTTATATATTATATTTAATTTTATTTTTAGATTTTGAAAATTTTAATTTAAGTATGGACTTTAATTTTTGAAAAAAAAAATAATTAGGTTATTTGAATCCAAGCTACCAAACCTGCAAAGATCTAAACCGAACCAAACTTTCAAGGATCGGAATTGAACCAAATGATACTCGAATGTCCACCTCTAATCAAATGTAAAAACGGTTATTGATAATAAAAGGTATATTATTTATAATATTAAAGTGTAATATATTTTTAAAAAAATTCAATCCGCGTAGGACACGGATTATTATCTAGTTTTCTTGATATAAAGGAATTAGACTCGTCGACAAAAAAAAAGGAATTCGATTATTTTAAATTTGTAAGTCAACGCAGTAAATTCAAAATTTCTTGGCTTTTATTCATTTTGTCCAGTTTAGTTAGGAACCCCTCTAGCTCCCACCCTCCCGACGCACTTAAATTTACATAACTCAGTGTGTGTCTACTCATCTCTCTC
Organism: Brassica napus; assembly: GCF_020379485.1. NCBI lineage: Eukaryota > Viridiplantae > Streptophyta > Magnoliopsida > Brassicales > Brassicaceae > Brassica > Brassica napus. Next base: position 6,230,500 of record NC_063441.1, on the reverse strand, counting down.
TCTCTCTCTCTCTCTCTCTCTCTCTCTCTTCACCATTAGAAACGCCGTCATTCAACTCTCTCTCATTCAAAAATGATGGCAGTGGGCAGATCCGGAGGCACCGTCCTATTGCTCTGCTACTCATTCTTCGCCTTGGTCACTGCCGAGAGTCCTTACCGATTCTTCGACTGGAATGTAACATACGGTGATATTTATCCTCTCGGTGTTCGTCAACAGGTCTTCTATTAGCTCTTCTGTTAAAACGAGCAGAGTACAATATTACTTTATTTTTTAAAAGAGTATTTTCCTAAAGAGTATTTTCCTACTATTTCTTGTGTAAAGCAACGTTATGGCTCCCTGGATCGTTTTATTGGTTGGTTGACGAAAAGTAACTTTTTTTTTGTTACCCTGAAGGTTAGATCTAGTGAACTGAATCAGTCAAGAATACTAATTTTTTAAAATTTTTTTTATGGAAATAGGGAATACTGATTAATGGACAATTTCCGGGACCCGACATTCACAGTGTGACAAACGACAATCTCATCATTAACGTACACAACAGCTTAGACGAGCCTTTCTTAATATCCTGGTAACGACCATACTTCATTTTTTCCGAATAACAACCTTATATATGCCCTTCACATCCAGAAAAGGAAAAAGAAAGTTGTAGGTTATACATGTACTATTTTGAACAACAGATTATACATGGAATTAACATACAATAATAATCCGTGAGAGCAGTTTTGCTCCACGTTTTCTTCATTTTCTTTAAGTAGCCACTTCATCTTTTTGTCATCTAAAAATTCGAGTTTTCCAGCAACGTAAATAAACTGGTAGTCGCGATTCGTTAGACTTAACCCCCTCTCACTCTGTTTCGATAAGCAGTTTTAGCTGACATTAAAAATTTTGTTACTTTAAAAAAAAAATTACAAAGTTGCATCGAAAAGTTGCATTGAAATGTGAAAACTACTTATATTTTAATACAGATACAAACTATTATTTTTTCCTGTCACTATTATAGTCAGGGCCGTCTTTTATCACGTGCAAGTGGTCCAAAATTTTAGAAAATCCATAATTTTCTTATAATAATAATTATAGATTTAAAATCATATATTTATAAAAAAATTAGATAACAATATTTGAATAAATATAATTTACAGTATATCATAATTTAGTTATCAAGCAAAATCATACTATCAATGTGATTCGATAGAACTAAAGTAAAGAAAAAAAAAGTTAAGAGAAAATGGAAAAAAAGTTAGTGTAAATGTTATTATTCTAGTAAATTACTGAATAAAATTAAGTAAGTGTTTTTTCTCATTTGATAGTAAATAAACTAAAAATAAAACATTATTTTCACTTAATTAGTACTCCCTCTGTTTCTTAATGTTACATATTCTAGCTTTTTCACACATTTTAATAAAACACATTAAATTTGCATAATTTTCTATATTTATCTTTGTTTTATAATTTTAAGTCAATAAAAATTCAGTAAGTGCAATTAAGTTTTTTGAAATTTGCAATTAAGTAATAAAACATGTCTTGAAAATGTATAAAGTGGATCTTTTTAAAACAATTTTTTTTCTAAAATATGTAATATTAAAGAACATAGTGAATATGTTTTTAGTGGAATTTGAAGTAATTAAAAATTAGAGTAAAAATAACTCTGAAAATGTTAACCAATCACATTCTATTCGATGACTACATTTATCACATTTTTTGACAAGACAAAAACAAAACAAAATTCCCTCTCATTAATGGCGGTTATCTTTGATTAATACCCCTAATAGATTTTTCGTTATCTTACAGATGCATGCCATTATGGATGGACCGTTTCCATTTTAAACCCATGTCTACATTTATCACACTCGCATGCTTTCCTACCGTAATAGCACGCTTTTCCACATATATTTATTCTAAAAATTGTATGAAAAGCACAATTTCAAAGTCGGCCTTTATTTTTTTCGCCAATTTCGCAAATTTCATGGATATATAAAAATAAAAATAATACTTATAACATATATATTTGATTATTAAATTTAACATAAAAATTAGTTTGGTTGAAATATAGTAACAGAATAGTATTATCTTCCACATTTTGCCACCTGTCTCCCTAATTCATTAGCTGTTTAACACCCGAACATGCCCTTTCGGTGAAACTTGTCGGCTGCATTAGAATGTCGTTGAAGTTACGTTGTCTTTAAGAAGGGCCCTACCCATTTCCACTAATTAGCCTATCTTCATGACATCATTTTTTTTCCTTTTTGACGTTCTATCGGTAAAGATTGATCGAATTATAGTGTTGGTAACTATGTACAAACTTTACTAAGATCATCTTCAGTGCATTCCTTTTTTTTTATTCTATATAACAGAAGAACTCTATGATGAAGGTGAGTTATCTATAATGTATTCTTTTATTTTTAAAAAAATATTTTTAAAAGATTTTTTTTTATTTTACAATTAACACTCTTTAACTTTTAAATGTTGATAATTAACTTATTCATTATATCTTTTGGAAATCTTTCATAAAAATAAAATATTATTTAATCTAAACATTTTATTACAAAAAATATTAAACAAAAATAATGAAACAAAGTAGACATTATCTGACCATCATTATTATTATACTTTTCTCATAAATAATCAATTAATGCATTATAAAATGAGAAATGAGATTTTTTTTTTTGATATTTTTGAATTGATTTAAAAACTTTTGGAATCGGTTATCTTCATTATTTGATATTTGAAGCAACCATCAATAAAATCAACAAGCTCCATGTCCATCCATTTCGTTTGAACAATATTCTAACGATCTTTATAAATCCAGAAGTAATTTACCAGAATATTAAGTTGTTTTAATATGTTGTATTAATTAATATTTAAGTTCAACTTAAATATGTTATCAATATGTAAATTTTATGTAGACTTTTTAATAATTAAACAATAATTAATAATTTTAGTTTTAAATATAAAATTTAAATATTATTTGTTAAAAAATTGGATTTAAAAAAAAAATAATAATAATATTTATTTATTTTATATATAACTGTAATAATTAAGAATATTATGTAAACAAAAAAATAATTAGGTCTTATATGTAAGATAATGTATTTGTATGTAACCATGTATTTTTAGTTATAATCGCAAAAAAAGTTAAAGAACTAATGTGTAAATAAAAAAGTATGCCTATATTATGAAGGAATGTTATTTCTTTCCCTAAATATAGAGGAGCAAATAACAATTTTTATTTTAGGAGAAGAAAAAGAGGTGAGAAAGAGTCAATTTTACTCTATTATAGTATATAAAGATAAATATCTGGGTGGGTTGGAGATGCTCTAAGCCAACATCATTTATAGAATTTAAATTGAAAACCATGTTATATAAAATTGTAATGTTATATAAAATATTGTATCTACAAATAAATTAACATGATAGTATTAGTTAGTAGCCCACGCAAAACCAGTTAGCAGATGTTATTTTGCAAAGAAAAAAACATTAAAACGACATTCTAAATTTTGGTTATTTGCTACATATGCTCTTATGTGTATTCGTTGCTATTTAACTGTTAAAAATGAATAAAACAGGAATGGAGTACAAAATAGGAGAAACTCTTATGTTGATGGAATGTATGGAACGACTTGTCCAATTCCACCAAGGACCAACTACACATATATTTTGCAAGTGAAAGACCAAATTGGAAGCTTCTACTACTTCCCATCCCTTGCATTTCATAAGGCAGCTGGTGGGTTCGGAGGCATCAGAATCCTTAGTCGTCCTGGAATTCCAGTTCCATTTGCTGACCCCGCAGGAGATTACACTGTCCTCATCGGAGATTGGTACAAATCTAATCACACGGTGAGTTTTGGTAAAAAAGCAAAACAAAACAAATTTCTTTCGCCAACAATAATATGAACCTGATCTGATTTTATAAAATTTGAACGTGTTTTACTTGTTTAACATGAACTTGACATAAAAGTAATTACTAACTTTAACATTAGTTATTTTAAATAGTTAAATGTGTTCTGAACAAAAAAAAGGTCAAATGTGGTGATAATAAAATTAACTTAAAGTACTTTTAAATTTCTTTTTTTGTTAACTATTACGACCGCCAAAAGAAAAAAACACAAAGTACTGTTAACTTTCTAATCTGTAAAATATAAATTTTAAAATAAAAAATATAAATATAAAAACTATATAAATTTTTAATGTATAAATAAAAAATAATAATAAGTGACTTCAAATAGCTCCAAAACATTTTTTTTTATTTCCAAACTAGTTCACAATATAATCAAAGCTACTAATTTATCCTTCATAAGAAAGATAAATGATAATTACATCATTTCCTATAAATTGTTAAATAAACTTTCTATTTTATGAAAGCATTCCTAAATTCAAATCAATTTTTTTTTAAAATTATGGAAAATTACATATATATATATATTGAAGAAACTTGTTCTAATTTCTTAATTAAAGAAAACTCATTTTCTAAAATATGTTGGAAATTCTAAACGATTATTTTGTTAAAAGCAAAAAATTCAAGAAAACAATTATTTTCAAATTTTTAAAACTTATTTATTTTATATATTTAATAAATAAGTAATTAAAATTATAAATCAAAATATGATTATTTTTTATCCATTAATGAAAACATGTTTTGAGATTTTCCCATAGAAACTGTTTAAAGAACAAAAACCAAAATAGGTTATTTAGGAGATTTTCCCTAATAAAAATAGTAATATTAATTTATACACAAATTCATATAAATAACTAAATCCGAATTTAATTTGTACTAGGTGTTATCCGCACATGCGAACAAAATCATGTTATAAATATTTATTATTATATTTATTATTAAAAATTACAGAATTTGATTGTTTTTTTAATTTACTTAGTGTTTATGCATCTTTTTATTTTTAACCTTTTACATTAACCACTGTGAGTGCTTGATTGCGAAAAATTATTTCGCAAAAATTTAATAGCATGAATTTACACATTTTCTCAACTTTTATTTTATAGGTTATATAATTATCACATGCGTATCCATATCATAATCTATAATGATATATTTTGATGACCTAGTCTATTATGACATATGTTATATTTTAATTGATCAAGTGCTTATACAAATAAAATTCTCTTAATATTTTGTATACTGCTCAGGATTTAAAGGCGCGTCTTGACAGAGGAAGGAAGTTACCATCGCCTGATGGTATTCTTATCAATGGCCGAAGCAACGGTGCTACATTAAACGTTGAGCAAGGTGTGTGGCATTTGATCTCGATTTCCTGTATTTCACTCGTTCAACACGTTTATTAATAATGTTTCAAAAACACGTTTATGCAATGTAGGAAAAACATACAGGTTGAGGATATCAAACGTTGGATTACAAAATTCTCTTAACTTCAGAATCCAAAACCACAGGATGAAGCTTGTGGAAGTCGAAGGGACACACACAATGCAAACCATGTTTTCGTCACTTGACGTTCATGTTGGCCAGTCTTACTCTGTTCTCATTACTGCTGACCAATCTCCTCGTGACTACTACGTGGTTGCTTCCTCTCGGTTCACCGATAAGATCATAACAACCACCGGCATTCTCCGATACAGTGGTTCGTCAACTTCAGCTTCGGGTCCAATTCCCGGTGGTCCCACCATTCAAATTGATTGGTCGTTAAACCAAGCACGTGCCATCAGGTACTCTTCTTGGCTCTTGCATAGGCAACTAAGTGTTTTAAGCTCCATATAGAGAATTGTAAAGATTTAGTGGTTTTGTTTTTTCGTAGAACCAACTTGACAGCCAGTGGACCAAGACCAAACCCACAAGGATCATATCATTATGGTCTAATACCGCTCATTAGGACTATTGTGTTTGGTAGCTCAGCGGGGCAGATAAATGGAAAGCAAAGATACGGTATCAATAGTGTGTCATTTGTGCCCGCGGATACACCTCTAAAACTTGCCGACTTCTTCAAGATAAGCGGGGTTTATAAGATCAATAGCATCTCGGACAAACCCACAGGGGGAGGTTTATATCTTGACACCTCTGTTTTGCAAGTCGATTATCGAACATTTATCGAGATTGTATTCGAGAACAAAGAGAATATCGTTCAAAGTTATCATCTCAATGGTTACTCCTTCTGGGTTGTTGGGTACATTTATCTTCACACCTTTTTATTTGGTAGTTTCTTTTTTTTTTGTTGACATTGTCTAAATGTGTTTTGATCGGATAACATACAGGATGGATGGTGGACAGTGGAACACAGGGAGCAGAAATGGGTACAATTTACGTGATGCAGTTTCCCGTTCAACTGTCCAAGTGAGGCAGTTTCCCGTTCTTATTGCCTCTTTTTCCTCAATCTAACACATTATTTTCTTTTCTTGTTCTAATTAAGAACATGACATATATATTTGGGATTCAGGTGTATCCAAAATCATGGACAGCCATTTACATTGCTTTGGACAACGTGGGGATGTGGAACCTAAGGTCCGAGTTTTGGGCAAGGCAGTATTTGGGACAACAGCTCTACTTGCGCGTCTTTACAACATCGACGTCCTTGAGAGATGAGTACCCTATCCCAAAGAACTCGCGTCTGTGTGGCCGGGCAAAAGGACGACATACTAGGCCCTTGTAAGAAAGACGTACGACCTTACGTGAAAATCGTATCGATACAGGTTTAAGTTATGTGTTATTCTCGCTAAGACTTGCAATATTATAATGAGAGAGGATGTAGTAATAATATAGTTTGAAATGATCTCAGCTCGAGGTCTCAATTGTTTTTTTTTTTCCTTTTTTCTGCTTAGACGAGGTCTCAATTGTTTGTGCTTCCAAATTCTCATTTTTCTGATGATGTATTTGTTATTGATGTTCTTATTATATATCTGGATATTTCTCTTGGGTTATGTCATTTTCCTCGAGTCGGATCACAACATGCATCTCTCATTCGTATGATCGTATATTCTTTCTTGAGAAACTGCAGCAGAAAATTCAACACCCGTTATTTATAAAAGGAAAGTTTACTCAAATATATAATATTTTAGGACAATTGACTAGAACTATACAAATCTTTTTTTTATTACTGACATTTTTTAAATACCAAGCGTGCCCTTTCTTTACGTTATGAGAAAAACGTATTTACAAGAATGCCATTACTTTTTTATGACACGTAATCAAAAATCCGCCGCCACGTAGGAATTCAGTTCCGTGTTTTCATTAAGTCGGCTGTAAAGAGCTATATACGTCGTTACAACTGAGTTATTGCTACGTTGCGGCTGAATTAAACAACGCGTCTGACTTAAGAGAAAACAGCAGCTGACTTAAGAACATAAATCAGCCGTTAGTTACGGCTGATTTACAGAAATCTGGCTGTTTTATGGGATAACGGCTGACTTACGTACACAAATTAGGGCTGACTTATACATCGACAGTTTGATTTCTGAAAAATTTGGCTGAGTTGTAGTTAAGACACGACTGAGTTATGTTTCTACGGCTGAGTTAATGAACATCGACTGGCTGAGTTATTGAATTTACGGCCGACTTATGAGATTTTGTTACTGCTGAGTTATATTTAATCAGCCGTCATTAGATGGATTAATAGTAAACTCAGCTTATTTACGGCTGACTTATTAGCGAAAGATTAATTACTAGAATATCATTTGTTTGACGGCTGATTTATTTGATGATACGACTGACTTAAGATTTTTCATCCTAATTACAGCTGATTTATTAGCAAAAGATTAATTACTGAAATAGTATCCACGTTTCTGCTGACTTACATTATACATGAGGGCTGATTTATTTAGGCTGAGTTATATATTTGTTTGGCGGCTGACTAACCGATTTTCCATGTTATCTGCCATGTCATAAATTCGGATTTTCCATGTCATCACTAATGTTATAACAATAAAATAAGGGTCTATGTTATTCTTCATCTTCTTTATCTATCTTCTTCAACTTATTCTTTATCTTTCTCTGAGATCTTATGGTTCTGGTAATTTTTGTTTCCGCAACTAGGTCTAAAAACATAGATTTTTTTAAAATTAAAAATTTGAGACAGATTTACTACAGTCGTCGTCGTATTCGATGATGATCGGTTAAAGAAGAAGCTTCTTTTCTACAGTTTCATATATGGCGGTCCTATATCCTGCTGCTCCCTCTCTCATTGGATTCGTCGTCTTGCAGAAGAAAAAAGACTCAAAGAGAGAGATGAAGAAGTTAAGTCCCGTAAATTGTAAGAAAAGAGGAGAGTTGAACCAAAAAAATAAGAAAATGAGAGAAGACGAAGAAGATGATGAATTTGAAAGCTGAGTTTATATGTTTGATGACTCAGATGGTGCGTCATCTTAATATGATAACTTTAGTTCATACATTAAGTCTCCAACACATACGTTAGGGCTGAATTATCCTTACATTACGGCCGAGTTATTCATACATTACGGCTGAGTTTATAATTTTTATAACTTTATAGTTTAGGGCTTGAAGTTCAAATTTAAGAAAAGATTAAAGTTTTAATATTATTTTCAAATGATTAACTTTATAATTTTTATAACTTTATAATTCTATAGTTTAGGGTTTGAGGTTCAAATTTTAGAAAAGATTAAAGTTTTAATATTGTGTTCAGAGTAGAAGGAATGAGTTTTTTCCCGCTCAAAATATTTTGTACCTGCCCAAAATACGAAACATCATGAAACAAATTACACATGATGGCTGAGTTTTAGGAATGTTACAACTGGCTTTTACCATTCAGATACGTTACGGCTGAGTTATGCATACTTTACAGCTGAGTTATGCATACGTTACGGCTAAGTTATAATCAAATTACGGCTGAGTTATGCATACGTTACGACATAGTTTATAATTTTTATAACTTTATAGTTCTATAGTTTTGGGTTTGAGGTTCAAATTTAAGAAACGATTAAAGTTTTAATATTAAGTTCAAAAGATAAATTTTATAATTTTTATAACTTTAAAGTTCTATAGTTTAGGGTTTGAGGTTCAAACTTAAGAAAATATTAAAGTTTAAATATTGTGTTCAGAGTTGAAGGAATGATTTTTTCCCGCCCAAAATACGAAACGTCGCGAAACATATTACACTTAACGGCTGAGTTATAGGAACTTTACGGCTGACTTATACCATTCAGATACGTTACGGCTGACTTATACCATTCAGATACGTTACGGCTGAGTTATGCATACTTTACAGCTGAGTTATGCATAGGTTACGACTGAGTTTATAATTTTTTTATAACTTTATAGTTCTATAGTGTTGGGTTTGAGGTTCAAATTTAAGAAAAGATTAAAATTTTAATATTGTGTTCAAAAGATAAACTTTATAATTTTTATAACTTTATAGTTCTATAGTTTAGGGTTTGAGGTTCAAATTTAAGAAAATATTAAAGTTTAAATATTGTGTTCAGAGTTGAAGGAATGATATTTTCCCACCCAAAATATTTTTTTCCCGCCCAAAATACGAAACATCGCGAAACATATTACACTTAACGGCTGAGTTATAGGAACATTACGACTGGCTTATACCATTCAGATCCGTTACGGCTGAATTATGTACACTTACAACTGAGTTATGCATATGTTACGGCTGAGTTTAATTATAAACCAACCCTAATCTAAAACCTAAAAACAAAAAAAGCTTGCAGCCGTGTCGACAAAATCTAAACCTAACTAAACAACCATGTGTTTCTTCCATATCACGAGAGCCGGGAGGTCATTATTGTCTTCTTCCTTCGCCACCGCAGTCCAGTTACCATGAGAGGTCCGACGTCTTCAAGCTAAACAACTGTTTTGTTATCTCCTCCACCATCAAGCTCCTCTGCCTTATTGACCTTCTAGTAAGAAGAACAAATTCAAAACACAGAGAAAGAGCGAGAGAGATTGAAAGAGAGAGAGGTGACCAGTGTGGTGACAAGTGGTGGTAGTGGCGACTACGGTGAAGAAGACCGGCAAAAATGGATCTGAGAAACTGAAACAAGGACGACGTCGGCAAGTATAGATGGCGACAAACTCAATATCCGTGATGATGGCGAAGACCAGTCTTCTTCGACACTTTCTCTTCTTCGCCGACAATCTTCTTTTCTTCTTTGACGTTTCTTCTTTTCTCACTTCTAAGATTTACAAACCAAATATACTAAGGCATAAGAAATGAATGACAATGTATGAATCTCTCTTGTTTAGAAGACAGAAAGTGAGAGAGATGAAGAAGATCTGGAACTGTAAAGAACTCCCGAAAGAAAGAGAAGAGGAGAAGGAGACGTCAAATAGAAGAGAGAAAGTAAAGAAAAAAATGCATTTTAAACCATTAGATCAAAACTAATCAATGGTCAAGAATTGTAATCCTTGTACTAAAAAATCTAACCAATGAGAAAGAAGTTAGAAGATAACCACTTGATGAATTTGTAGCCCTTAGATTAAAACAATTAATGGTTAATGTTTTAATTTTGATGGTTAAAATTATATTTTATATTAAAGTGTATTTTTGATAAAGCTTTAAATTTTGAAACTTGGATTTTATGATTATATGTTGACTTTTTGATGTGTGGTTTAAATATGAAGTTTAAAGTTTCGGGTATATAACCGAGTGAGTTTAGGGTTTGGTATATAGTGTTTTGGGTTTCGATTTAAGATTTAAGATTATATTTTTAAATAACAAAAATATTAGAGTATTAACATTTGTAGTTAGAATTTATGGTAGATGATTAATTATTTTTTAAAAACAGTTTGAAGTTTAATGTTTTATGGTATAGGTCAGAGTATGTGGTTCAGGGTTTAGGGTTAAAGGTTCGAAATAGATATGGTTTGAGATCATGTTTTGAAAATATTTAACTTTATAATTTTATATTTAATATTTGTAGTTTAAATTTTAAAAAGTTATAAAATATTATAATTTTATATCGAAAATATTGAACCCTTAGACTAAAATCAATCAATGGGCATGAAAAAGCAATATAATTTGTAATTTTAGTACTTTTCAATTTTTTTTAAAAAATTGCTTAAATTTATAAAATGTAGTTACGGGTTTAAATCAAAATTTAAAATGGAACTTTAAATTAAAGATTATTTTTTTAAATTATTAAGATTTGAGTTTAACTCTAAACCTAAACTTTAAACCTAAACCTTAAACTTTAAATAATAATAAAAATATTGGATTTAATGTTCAAAGATAAACTTTATAATTCTATAGTTTATGGTTTGAGGTTTATATTTAAGAAAAGATTAAAGTTAGAGTCTTGTAAGTAAAAATTGTTTAAGTGATTGTAAAAGAACATATATCTCAAGATCAAGTTAAAGTCTCAACTTGAAATTCAAGAAACTATACACATTCAGTTGATTTATATTCACTTGATATTGATAAGATGATCTTCAATATAACTTCTTAAAGTACTTGAATTCAGTTTTCCGATTTTAGGGTATGTTTGAGGTATTGCTGATTTATATAAACGATACGGCTGAGTTACCTAAATGATACGGCTGAGTTATCTAAACATTTTCTGATTTTAGGGTATGTTTGAGGTATGGCTGAGTTATGTAAACGACACGGCTGTGATATATAAACGACACGGCTGAAAAGTGTAAACATAGCATAAATCAAACACACAATACATGGGTGAGTTATGTTTTTTTACATAGAAAACCAAAAATACATGTTTTCTGCACCATTCTGGTATTCAGCCATGTATCCAAGCTTCAATGAACTCCTCTGTATCGTCTCTGCTGAATCCTCCGTCACTTCTTTTTGTCTCCTTTATTTTCTTTTTGTTCAAATTTCTCTTTCACTCAGATCTGAAAAAAAAAATTAGATTATCCATATATGGGAATGAAATCATAAACAAACTTAATTAAATATATCCCACAATTGCCGATCTGGGTGTTTTTTTGAATGTATTTGTCTTTTCTCCTCGGAATGCACACTTCTTATAACAAGGTTTTCGAAAATTGGCGAGAAGTAACTCAACCATAGCTGCATATATAAACCAGCCATAAAAGAAAAGTAACTCAGCCACAACATAAATTAAAACTCAGCCACAAACTCGAAAAACGCAGCAGAGAAGATGATATCGGTTATCGGAGAAGACAAGATATAGAGTTAGTTCGAGGAAGAGGCAGTAAACACAATGTCGATGAAGATTTCAGGGAAGATGTGGTTAGGGTTCCTTTAGTTCTTCGACGAAGTTGTGTTGTGTTATTGTGTTTTTTTCTCAACGATATGTAATTAAAGAGATGGTTGATTGTTCTCTGTTGATTATGTGGATACTTAATTAGTGATGTAGATTTAATGTTTAAAAATAATTTTAACTAAAAAAAACTAACTAAAGATCCTTATTGTCATTTACTAGGAATATCAAAACACTCTAGTAATTTTCAAAAGATGTATAACATTCTAGTAATAAACCAAATTTTCTATAAATTCTAGTAATTTTCTCTTTATAAAATACCTATTTGAGTAAATAATGCCAAATGTGGGTTGAGAGCAACGTAAACGAAGACAGTGAAGATATGAAGAAAAATGAGGATCGCATTCTAAAATTGCCTTCCAGACTCGTAAAAAATTCTGATTTGGACCCTTTAATAAATTTTTTATTTAAATCACATTTTAAAATGGATAAACTAAAAAAGTACAAAACTTAGGTTCACTCCCTAGGGTAAAACTTTAAATTCACCACACCTTTTAGGACCAATCAAATTTCCACATAGATTATTAATTAAAAAATATTAAACTAAACAAAAAAATAGCTACAAAAAATAAAAATGCTAATTTTAACGATGCTAACGTTTCCAGCGAAACCCTAAACCCTAAATCTTAAATTCTAAACTCTATACCCTAAATTCTAAACCCAAATCCAAACCCCTAAACCCAAACCCTATACCCTAAACCCTAATCATAGACCCTAAACCCAAATTATATACCCTAAACCCAAAACCTAGACTATAAACCTAAACTCTATACCCTTGGCTCGAGCTCAGTCCCTACGTAGCGACCGAGCTTGGCTCGCCACGTAGCGACCGGACAGCGTGCATGTGCCGTAGTTGCGTAATGACCGAGCTTGGTTTGTCTGTGTTCTGATCGTCATACTCGAACCTATCTGTAGCTGGTTTGGGTATGTTTCCGATGACTTATGTTTGATCTAAATAGAATTTGAACGAAGCTTTATCTTAGGAACATACGTTGTGATGTTTTCTTGACCGAGCACGATTTGTTGCGGAAAGACTTACTTGTATTTTTTTGGAGATTTGGACGTTAACTTCGTCGTAACCGTTTTCGACCCCAACAGTTAGCCCCCCAGCCCGTTAGAATCGTGGATTTCTAGTGAGATTCTAACGCGCGGTATGGCGAGTTCGGACGAGATTGGTGTATTTGGGCGAAGTTCGTGTCCGAAAATCCGCAAGTAAATAGCAATTTCTCATGCCTATAAGAAGGGAGGTAACTTCTTCATAACCTTTTCACTTACTTATTCCCATAGAGAGTCACTTGAAAATTTTCTTTTTTCTCTCTATCCTTTTCTTCTTGATTCTCAAAAGGAAAATACGAAATGTCGAGTAAGAAAAGGAGTTCGAAGAAAGGGCCCTCGTCCGCAAACGTTCCTGAAGAGCTCCTTGTGCCGAAGATAGAGTTCGTGCCTAATTCGGTAAACCCGGCCGAGAATGAGGCATGGTGGGTTGCGTGTTATGGTTCGATCACACCTCCCAAAAGAGAAGTTGTTCCCGGTCATGACCCATCGTTCAGTCGAGGAAAGGGCTCCAAGCAGGAGTATTAACGAGTTTCTCGGGATCATGCGGTCGTTCTACCAAATTCCGGATACGGTGGAATTCCGGGTTCCTTGTCAAGGAGAGCGCGCTAGTAGTCCCACGGAGGGTTACTTTACTTGCAATGAAGCATTCGTAGTGCGCTGTCGCTTGTGATTCCCGATTCCCAAAATTATCGTCCGTGTGTTGGATCGTTTCGAGGTGGCGATAAGCCAACTGAATCCCCTTGTCATTCAGCACCTCATTGGAATCCTGATTCTGAGCTACGAGCATGGTCTCTCCCTTACCGTCGATCACTTTGAAGCGCTTTTGAGGTTACAGATCATCAAGGATACATACAAGTATAGGCTGGTCCCTCGGAGCTTCATGTCGGTGGTTAAAAGGTTTAATTCCAACTTCAACTCGTGGAAGAAGTTTTTCTTCTTCGTTCGTATAGACGCGGCGTCTGTCGAAGAGAGTTGTATCCCATTGTTCTGGAGGTTGCCGAACGATCGTCCCTTCATCAATCCGCTTGCTCCGTTCCCCGAGGATATTATCGCAGTGACGGATCTTCTCAGGAACGGTCCGTTTTTCTGGACTTTTTTTAACGCCGAAGCGAGTTCGAAAGGCGTTGAGGTTTGTACATCCCGGTCCTGTTTCGAGCGTGGAAACAGGGAGCGACTCTGAGCCCGATGACCAAGGTTCTGACGCTGCTCCAACGGTTTCGACGGGGTGGAACTCTTCGAAGGGGAAATATATTGATCTTGGCGACATAGAGTTTTTGGTGGATGATTCTATGCTTCCAGGATGGGATCCAGACCTTGCTTACGGCGATGGAAGCGGTACTAGCGAGGTCCATATTCCGGACTTTGACGATTTCTTTGCTGGTCTACCCTCGGGCTCCGATGCTCCTCCGCCTACGAACGAATCGGGGAGGCCGAAAGTCATCGCGGAAGGGTCTCTCATCATCAACGGGGTTAGTTTACGAAAATTTTGGCGATCGCCTTAGGTCTTTCTTTTTCCGCTTACAACGTGTTAATCGGTTTTGCAGGGCCTTAACTTGCTTGGCTCGGCCATTAAGGCGAAGCATAGGGAAGCCATGGTCTATCGATTTAAATCAGAGAAAGCGGAAAGGGATCTTGCTCGCATGCAAGGCGAGATGTTGGAGCGAGATGCGCAACTCGCTTGTGATCATGCGAGGGCTGTTTGCAAGACGGAACGGAAGGGCAAGAGGGAGATTGTCGAGGTGATGAAGACTCGTGCCTCTCAATTCCAGGTCGAGTACGGGAACCTCAAGGATGCCTTCACCTCGGTGGGCGATTTCCGTGAGTGTCGTGGTTCAGTCGGGAGTCTTTGGAAGATGCAAACCGACGACTATGTTTTCGAGAAGGAGATGAGTTTAATGACGGACATCATGAAAGAACATGCACACGCTGAGGCGCTCATTCCCCCGATCGACGGGAGGATCCAGGGATTCTGGGATCCCATCCCGGTTTCTCCTGATACCGAAGAGATTGCGACCGAGTTTCCCGGTGATGGCGAGGAAGTAGATCATCCTGCGGATGCGTTTGGAGCTTCGTTGTCTGGGGACTTTTACTTTGAACCTTGAGAGGTGGAGTGATCATCCAGAGGGACGAGTTTGTTTACCCGTTCTGATTTTGTGGCCGAGTGTGGCCTTTATTTCGAGAGATTGTAAGGGCCTGTTTTGGCCATTTTATCGTTTACCGGGATTGGCCGTTGGTGGCTTCGAATCCCTACCGCTTTATGCGGCTTTTATATATATGATGGGTATTTTATTTCGAATTGTTTTGAGTAGGTTCGAAGTAAATATGAGTTGTCGTCTCATATTTAATTCCGTTGAGACGTTCAATCTGTCGGTTCGTTCGTGACTTTTCGTAAAAAATATTTATTCTTACGACTTTCGGGAACGTTGAGATGTGAATGGAGAGACATGATTTAGGATCTCATATCTTTTAGATATCATGTCTTGAGATGTCTGAGACCAATGCGATGGGTTTAGGGCAAGATCTAGGTTTACTTTCGGTTTAAGGTTTGCGCGGTGACTAGCCGGCTATCGATTTTCCTGTTGTGATTTCTTCCTGATTCGTACCGATTTAAAGTCCGCGATAGGTTCTTGGCTTATTATGACTTGTATGGTATGAATCGAGCATCTTTCCAGAGATAATTTTTAAGTCAACTGGAAGTGTTAAACCAAAATTTTGGATTTTTGGTGTAGCCCGCTTTTGTCCCTACGTTGGACGTTTGAAGATCAAAAGAGTGATCGAGTTGCGTTTGTTGAAGACGGCTGGCGTGTTCGTCGGAGCCAATCGACGAACGGAATGTAAGGTTTGGGTGGTCGCGGTCGGACATTTTGTTCGCATCATCTTGAATTTTAACTTTGCGACGTCTCGCAGTTGTTTTGAAGATTATACGTATATCTTAAGTGTTGAAGAATGATTATTTTACGATTTTGGGCCAGAAGGCCGCTGACAAGAGTCTTAACTTTTGTAGAGTTTCTAGGCGTGTCCTGAGACTTTTGCGTTAACTGATGCGTAAGCGTGTTAATAAAAAGGAGCAATGTATATTGTAGTAAAAAAATTTGAAATCTCTAAAAAACTCGATTACAATAACGCATCTTTTCCTATGTGGGAGAATACGAGAATACACACCCACTCCTCCCCCCCCCCTTTTTAGAGAGGGGGATAGCTGAACTCGTCTTTCGACGAGCTGCCTACGTACCTCTTCCAAGGATCAAGCCTTCTCGTAGTTCTGTTTTATGCCGCGAGCGTTTTACTCGGCGGTTGTCGCCGTGCTGACCGCCTTGATCGTGATGAACATGGCCGGGTCAGTGTTCTTTTCCGGATGTTCCGGTTGGGTTGTAGTGTTAGCTTCGGACTCGTGTTGAGTTTCGATGTCTGAAGCGTTTGGGTCAGCAGACGATGTTAAATCGTCTTTCCTTAAAGAAATGCATATTTAAGACCACTAGGGAGGGGTTTTAATTTAACTTTTGGTGCTTTGTCTTTAAACCAATTAGATAGTGAAGATGGTTGCCGATCGACGGCCCCTGAGGTATTGATCGACGATAATGTCTGAGTCATCACCTTCTTCGATGTTCGCAACCTCGATACTTGCATCCATCAGTCGCATGTAATCGTCTGTTCTGTTATCTATGCTGAAGATCTCCCTTTCTACATGGGTAAGAGCATTTTCTAAGGGGTCGTCTGAGCACATGTCTATGAAAGATTCTTTTTCCAGCTCAGAAACTTCTTCCACATAGAAGGCTTGGTCATCTATCAAGGGTCGCTTGATTAGCTTTTCCATATCAAAAATCATCAAGATGTCCCCGATGTTTAAATTTATTCGTCCTTCTTTCACATCAATGATCGCTCCAGCCGTAGCTACGAATGGCCGACCTAGAATGAAGGGGTCTTTTGGTTCCTGTCTGTATTTTAACACAACAAAATCCATAGGCACGAAGCAATTATTAATTTTCACGGGAACGTCTTCGAGAATCCCTTCAGGTACCCTGATAGATCGATCAGCTAGAACCAGGGGTATCGGAGTTGACATGAACTCGTTGTACCCCAAGGTTACTGCAACGGAGTAAGGCCTAAGATTTACACTAGAGCCAAGATCACATAGTGATCGAGGAAAACGCGTGTTCTGTATATTGCAATATAGGATGAAACTACCAGGATCTGTTAGCTGGAGTTTCTCCTTGAATCATGGCGCTTACTTCCTTTGACACCATCATCACGCTATATTCAACAGTTGGATAATTTGGAGACATCATATCCTTCACATACTTCTTTATCGAAGGTGTTATTTTCATAGCATCACTAAGGGACATCTCCACAGTAATTTTATCCAATGCTTTCTTGCAGATCGCATATTCTAATGATTTCTTAGTCTGCGATTTAGGAGGATAAGTGGGTAGGGTTCTATAGACTCTTTCAATTGTTGGTTCGGGCCGAGTGGGACGTCGATCGACAGGGTTATTGGGATGTTGATCGACGACGGGATCCACTGGTTGATCGACGTGGGTGCCATACTGTCAATCGATTTTGGCTTCAACTTCCAAATTGTCTTCTACTTCTAAGTCTATAGTATTCTCCTTATTAATCTCAGAGGTAGACTTCCCGTTTTCGCGAGAAGAGTTTGGGTCAGGGTCATCAAGAAGTATAGGCTGAGAATCGCTCTTGCCTGTTTCATCAGCATTGGCTGAATTTCCAATTTCGGTGTTGCTCTTCGTGTTTGTCGCGAGATGTTTTCCGCTACGCAACATTACGGCACTAACTTGACGTCTCGGGTTTTGAATCAGTACTCCCGGGAAGAAGTCATGTTTCTCTTTTGATGGTAGTCGCAATTTCAGCTACTTGACTTTCTAATTTTCGGATAAGTTCACCCAAAGAATCTGCTTTCTCCATTAATTTTCCGTAAACCATATTTATTTTTCCGTAAGAATTTGACTTTGTGTTACGGTTGCCAGTAAGTTCTTGTCTGATATTGAACTTTTCCTTTCCAGTGCGTGATTTTACAGCAATGTCATAGGCTTGGGTGAAACTATCAATGTTAAAACACGAAATAGGGATCTGAATAGTTTGTCTCTTCTTCTAATTGATTTTCCATATCTGACAAATTATCATCTTCGATCTGGGCTATATCAGATCGGTGTTGATTCTGAAGAAAAGAGTAGAGTGAATTGAGGGAATTCTTGATCTCTTCCAAATCTGAATTATCTTTTGAATTTATTGAATTTCCTATTTCTTCATCCATCTTTTCATAGGATTTTCCCGTTGCTACATTTTCCATAAGGCATCTAGCATCTTCGGGGCTCCTAGTGACGAAATTTCCTTCACTCGCCGTGTCGAGCGTGGTTTTATAACTCAGGTTAACACCTCCATAGAAGACGTTAAGGAATTTTGGTTCTGAATACCCATGATGGGGACATTCAAGTTCATAGCTCTTGAATCTTCCCCAGGCGTTTTTAAACGATTCACGTGGATCTTGGCAGAATGTAAGATTTGTCTCCTTACTTCCCAATAGCGATCATCATCAAAAAATCTCTTAAGGAAGGCGTTTCTAATCTCTTCCCAACAAGTAAGGGATCATGTTGTTAAACAGTTTAGCCATCTGAGAGCTTCTCCCTCTAAGAAAAATGAGAATAGTTTGCAACTATGTATTTATCTGGGCTAACCCACTTACTATCAGATATAGCATAAATTACACCAGCTTCTAGAAGTTTCATTATCTCTTTCTTCACAACATCTTTTAGATTCAGGTTTAACCTCCTCTGATGTTCCACAGAAGTCATCGATTCATCTTCTAGGTGTATCTTATGCATGCATAAATCAGGTGAAATTCCAGGTATGTCAGCTAGTGAATATCCTAATGCCGTATGATATTTTCTAAGCTCACATAAGAGCAATGCAGTTTCCACATTATTAAGATCAGAGTTCACAATGACAGGATATGTGGATTTTGGGGCCAAGAATGCATACTTGAGTCCCTTGGGAAGGGATTTGAGCTCAACTTTCGGAGCCTTCAGCTCGTTCCAAGGATCGTCGAGCTGTCTTGACGGATCAGTCGAGTTCACTAGGGAGGTTGTTCCCGTTGGATTGTTCTGGTTGTTGTTGTTTGCCTCCCCCAGACTTAGACATGTTATCATCCGCTCCATACTTCTTGCGGAGTCGAGCATCTTGGTATACTTATCAGCATCAATGTTCTCGACGTTCTGGTCAGCCTCAGCTCTTATCAGTGCGAGTTTGAGCGGATCATCTGTAAGGATCTCCACAATCATTCCTTCATGGGGTTCTAGCGGATCAATCCCTTCATCCACCTCAAAGGTTTGTCCGTCCAGCATTGGTTTCTTAAGCAATGAATTCATTTCGAACTGCATCACGATGTCTCCCAGATGGAGATCGATCTTTCCTTTCCACACATCAATTATAGCGCCAACAATGCACAAGAATTGTCTTCCTAGGATTAGAGGATTCTTGGATTCCTCCTCAAGCTCCAGAACTACGAAATCTGCAGGAACAGTGGTGTTCCCAACTCTTACTTGGAGATCTTCGAGGATACCGACTGGAGACTTGACTGACATGTCCGCGAATACTAAGGACATCCTGGTTGGTTTGAAATGCGTGAATCCCAGACGTCTTGCCACTGAATAAGGCATGAGGTTTACGCTGGATCCCATATCAACTAGAGAGCCAGAGAAAACTAACTTCCCTACATGGATGGAGAGAACAAACTTGCCAGGATCTCCCAGCTTCTTTATCGGCCTTTTCTGAAGTACAGTACTGCACTCCTTAGAGACAATCATGAATTCACTATCTTCGGATATATTCCCTGAGATTAAACCCTTCATAAATCTCTGCATAGAAGGCATCATTTGGATCGCATCCATCAAAGGAACTCTGACGGTCAAGTCTTCCAGCATTTTTCTGCATTTTATCTCCTCTTGACCCTTACGAGTAGCTTTCGCTGGAATAGTATATGGAACCTTGGGAACGTATTCGCGAGCAGGAATAGGTTCTGGGGATGGGCGAACAGCTTCAGCTGGCTGCTTGGTTTCAGACGGATTGATCTCAACCGGTTGTTCCTCCTCATTTTAAGCTGTTGGAGCATCTGAGGGTTGCTGTTCTGACTCCTTCTGCTTCTCTTTCTCGGCCGCTGTGAATTTCCTCGGTGCTAGATCGGACAGTTGCTTACCACTTCTCAGCCCAACTGCATTGTACTCCTTTGGATTTTTTTTCGGTTTTTTCCAGGAAGTGTACTGATACCACTCAAATTACCCAAACTAGTGTTACTCTCATCAAAAGAGGTTCAGATGTAGTACTTAGGGATCGAATCCGCAAGGAGCTAGGAAACAATTAAATCTAGTGTTTATTAATTCTAAGAGTTGTAAATGTTTAAATGAAATAGTAATAGTAACAAGTGAAGTAAATAGTAAATATAACTTGGTTGGAAATGATATTAGATGCAGGGCCACTATTCAGGTGTTGGAGATTATAATATCTATAGATGCCTATTTGTTGCATGCATGATATGTTAGAGCTCAACCGCTTAACTCAGTGATCAGCTGTCGCATGTTTCACTGGTTAACAAACTAGATCTCGTGTCTCAACGGTTAGTATGTTGACAACGAAAGAGTGTCGATCGATGGTCTTATAGGGACGTCGACCGATACACCTTTACCTACGTCGACCGATAGTCAGTTGAGGACATCGATCGACGGGTTCTAGCCAGGCCTATGCGCGAGTATGATATGCCCTATTAAGATACTAAATTGGCGGTTAGCCCTCTCTAGCAGTCCCAATATGATACATAGATGTCAGGATGGGATAACAAGGGTGCTTGAGTATGCAATCCTATGATCATGTTCTTGTTAGCAAGGCTAAAACAAGCAATGAATACAAATCTATTATGAATATCACAACAAGGCAGATCTATAATTTGGGGCTAATCCCACAAACCTATCTGAACTCTGGATCTAATAAATGAACTACTCAGACATAGCAAAGCAATTCATGACAATGAAAAAATGGGAATTCATAGTATAGATAAAAAAAATGAAAACAAGGAGTTCCAATCACAAGTGATCTTCTCTCCAAAACTCTCTCTCTCTCTCTCAAAGTTAAACTGTAACAAAAAGCTCTCTCTGCCGTCAAAAACACTTAGGCAGTATATAATCTACTAGATTAAAAACTCGTCAGAGTATTTTCGTAATTTGGCTTGGACTTGGGCTTCAAGTCCGTTGGATCCAAAATGTCGCATGTCCAATGTCTCGACATCGATCGATGGTGCTTGTGTACATCGATCGATATTAATCTTCATTTGTCGAAGCATCTCATGGTGTCGATCGACAGCACTGGATGCGCATCGATCGATTGTTCTTCCTCTCGTCGACCTCTACATGGTCAGCTCGGATGAAATGTCCTTTAAGCTCCAAAATGCTCCAAAGTCATAGCTTTACTCCGAAATGCACCTGAACCTGAAAACATACCTAGAAGAGTAGAAAACATAGATATATATATATATAGTAAGACACCTATATACCATGGATGAAAACGGGTCAAATCCAATGTATATCAACTCCCCCAGACTTATCCTTTTGCTTGTCCTCAAGCAAAACATACATGCAGTCTCTTTGAAAGAGGTTTGAAAATATTAGGGACTACAGATTTTAAAGCATAGAATTCTTTTCCTCAACAATTTTTCAACCACATCTAAAAAGTCCTAATCACAGAAGCACACTATGCAATATCCTAGCTTAGCAACCATTTCTAACATAACACAACTCATCAATTCACGCCTGACATCCCCTCAACTGAATTCATTTCTTAGCATAAATATAAAGTGAATGCTTTACCTTAGGAGTATCGATCATAGGATGCAAGGATTTCAGACAAGTATCTGAAACTGCTGGTAAAAGTTAGTTTCTAATTTCTCTCTCTCTAATTTTCTCTCTTGAGTCAAAGTCTGCTTCCATTGCAGGATCAGTGACCAAGATTGGACAGGCTTCCATGAATCAAAACTTAATGGTGGTTGCCACCAAGCTCTATTCCTTTCTTTTTGACCTATATCCAAGAATTCTTTGTGAAAGCGAGCCTTGAAGATTTCCGCCTCCAAGTCCCGTTTCGAACTCTTTTATTGGAGTCTTTATGAATCAAGCCTTAATGGTTTTAGCCACCAAGTCCTGTACAGACTCATCCTAAGTAAACAATAGATCTTTTTTTTTTTTTTTTTTTTTTTTACAATTGAAATATAAATTACTAACTATTCTAGGGTCGAAATTTAGAGTGAGAAAATGTGATAAATAATCTACACAAGGCGTTACCTTCCAGACCTGTCTGAAGAATCCGATCCCATGTATACCAAGCCCCAAGACAAGCGGTTATGTCAGGTTTAGTGTTGGAAATCAGCTTTGGTTACTTCATACGGTCAAGGGACTATAATCTTATATTGATAGGTTGATCTGCTTTAGCATCTGTAGTGCTATCTGCAATCAGTAAATCTAAAATGGTGCTAAAGATTGGTTAGATATTTAAGTTTATATCAATATAAGATTATAGTCCCATTTCCAATAGCTAAGCATAATTTATTAAAATTCCTTTTATATAAGAATAAAATAAATTATATCACTAAATCTCCCCCCAGACTTAAATTACACTGTCCCAGTGTAACTCAGCCGGAGTTATGATGGAATAATTCATAGGTACGAAATGTAACAAGTAAAGAAGATACATCTGACCGGATTAGATATCGATCGATGGGAAAATGTTGCATCGATCGTCGTGTGTTTGTCTATGTTGAGCGATGTCGACGTCTCGTCGGCGGTCGATATTCAGGTCCTCCTACTTGGGTCTCCTAAATCTGAAAGATATAAAACGAAGGTAAATAAATGCTAGCTAATAAAACCAAAATAAAATACCTAATAGTGGGTTGCCTCCCACTCAGCGCTTGGTTATAGTCATTTAGCTTGACTGTGGTAGTGATTGGCTATTTGGTGGATAAACAGCTACTTGTTGGAAAACAAGCATCCACGTCATCTCTGCACATTCTGGACCAAGATGCAATGAAACTTCTTGTGGCCTCATCATTTCTTTTCCATTTGTCATCCATCTTCTTAAGTGCATTGGAGATGTTCTGTAGCCTATCTTGAACGTTGTCAATGCTGACCTGGTGCCAGCCTATGTTGTCATAGGCGTATGCTGAAAGTTCTGTCAGTTTCTCGTGCATTGACTCTATTATTTTGTGTATCAGCTGCTCGCCGGCTGGTGTAGACTCGGCGTCGATCGATCCGATTAAGTGTTCGTCGGTCGATCTCGGCGATTTACCATCGAGCGATTTCGCTCGCTTCCTGTCGATCGATGCTGATATCTAGTGTTGAGCTGCGAGTTACCTCTGAATGGCTTTGACTTCTTTATGTAGCCATTCTGCGCGGCTGTCTAGTCCACGGATTCTGTTGTCGAATGGAAAGTAGATGTCATCGCAGCGTTTGTCAAGTCGTTCCTCCATGGTGCCTATAGCAGTGTAGATCTTGGATGTGATCTTGTCAACCTCTGCTGCTGTGTAGGGAAGTAACTCCACAGGATTCTTGCCATCAATCCATGGCCCTCGTAGCCTGTCGATCGAAGATGAGTTTGCCTGCAAAAAAATTTGATTAGTAATTTTATCAATATCCCTTTGGGCATAAAGTATTTGACTAGACAGTTTGTTTAAATGTAGCATGACTGGTGATACGAAGCGGTCATGCATGTCCTCGTCAGTCTGCAGCCTATCATACATGGCTGAGATCTTAGCGTCGAGCGATGTGATGGTACACACGTTGATCGATGTGGCTGGTTGTTGGTCCTTCTTGCGAATGGTGTCCAGATCTTGCTGTAGTAGCTCGATTTTAGTGCTCAGCCAGTCCATGTTATTGTTGAAAGGGTAGTACACGTCGTTTATCCTCGTGTTGATGTATGAGACTTCCCATTCATCCTTGTGTTCTGCTGAACATTGCGGTTCTGCAGTGATCTGGGCTGTCGGAAGATTGACGTTGATCGATGGTGCATGTGGTGCGTCGATCGATGCTGAGGCAGTGGCTTCCTTCTCAAGTTGCTGTCGTAAACTCTCAATTTCTGTCTTCATTTCTACCATACTTCTGAAAAGCTCATTGTAGCCTCTATCCAAAGGTTGATGTGTATCTTCTACTAATGATTTGAGCTCCTCTCCCAGTTGAGCTCCACAAATACCAGTCACCATCTCGTTGATTTCATCTTTGGTGTAGAGTTCTGGTGCCAGTCTTGTGAGTGTGAAGGAAGTGACATGTTCTGGAAGACAGATTTGGCTCTCTTCAAAAAGAGATGCTCTTTCCAGTAATTTTCTGATGTTGTCCTTTGTGACAGGTATCATCTCACCAGCTACGCCTCGTGTGTGTCCACACTCATCTCTGTAGACTCCATACTCGTCCCTTCGTTCCCAAGTGAACTTTCGGGCTCCGTACATGTCAAAAGCGCGGTATCCAAATTCATAACGTCTGTCGATCGACGTCGGGTCATCCTTATCGGTCGACGTTGGTGTTATCCTGTCGATCGATGTCTTAGTTGTCCCGTCGATCGATGCTTGGCCTTTTGATTGGCATGATAGATCTGGATTAATTTCTGTTGCGGCGACTCCTACGTGTTTGTTTGGATCGGTTTGAATGACGTCTGGAGTGCCACGTTGCTGTGAGAATAGGTTGTCAGGTCCATTGGCCACTTGAAAGATATCTACTATGTCCTCTCTGGACACTTGTAAGATCCTTCCATCTATTGCACGTGCGTTGCCATCTGGATCCCTGAAAATACCAAATTCATCAAGTGTTAGAAAACCGTAATCAATGTTTGCATTATCATTCAATTTAGAAATATAAAGATTAGGTTTAAGAGTAGTATCGATCGATGCTGATACAAATGCATCGATCGAGGGCAGAATAATTTCTGGAGAACTTGTGTTCTTGAGATGATTGCTCTTCATGGATTTTCCTGTTGATGTAGACGGAAGAATGTTCATCTTTTCTGCATGTGTGTCTGCTCTGGTGTGTGGAGGTGGTTTCAGGGGTGCAAAACGTTTTAAATAGGTATCTATAAACCTAGTTGGAGAGGGAATATTCTCCTGCTCCTGGATTTTCGCTGCGGCACGAATATCGATCGATGTTCCTGTATGGGAGTCGATCGATGTGAACGGTTGTTTTGCTGGACGAGGGTGGGTATCGACAGATGTGGAGTGCACTTCATCGAACGATGTTGGAAACATGTTGGTGAACTTATGTGTTTCAAATCTTTCATCCTGCAAGGACATTTCTATTGCACGTTCCTTCCAATAATCCTCATCGTAATTCTCTGTATGTTCCTCGTTAGGTGAAGTAATTACAGTGTCAACTGCAAAACTTTCATGGAAACCACTGTCTGCCCAACTGCCTATGGAATAATCATCACGTCCTCTCTTGCTTGGAGGTTGGAAGGCAAGGTGTGGGTAACAACGATTAGGTAGAGCGAAATGGTCAAGCGGCTGATCAACATCGAGCGACGTGTTGTTGCGGTCATCGATCACCGTTGACTCATTGGAATCGATCGATAAAAAGGTGTGGGTGTCGATCGATTCCGAGTACTCTGTTTCGTACTCTTATTCGTACTCTGCTCCACAATGGCTTGCACCAATGAAGCCAAGTTCTTTCCCGTAATCCACAGAATTAATAATTTGTCTCTTAGGTCGGATAGGGTTGTAGTGGATGTTGGGGTCTATCAGCGTCAGACACAATTTGTTTTTGTTCATGTCACATACAGCTCCTACTGTAGCTAGGAAAGATCTTCCAAGTAGAAGTGAAGAGTTCCAGTTAAGCACGATGTCCAGGACATGAAAATCTATCGGGACAAGGGTTTTACGAATCTGTACCTCAAGATCTCTTATGATACCTCCAGATCGTTTTTCTGAAAGATCCACGAAGGTGAAGGATTCTGTTGAAGGTTCGATGGTCAAACCAATATGGTCTGCCATGATCCTAGGGAGGATACTAACTGATGCTCATGTGTCACACATTGAATGGGGAAATTCAACACCCTTGACTACGCATGGTATTGCAAACTTCCCAGGATTACTCTTCTTCGACAATGTGATCATGTGTCTCATCTTCTCTTTGACTTGATGAAACATTCTCCTAATGTCCTCCTCAGTTACCTTTGTTTCTCTGAAGAACATCCACAACCGGTGTGTGAAGTAAGCTTCATCAAAAGGTTTTCCGATTGGGATTCTGAGGATTCGTTTAGTGAAACCATCCATCTCCTTATCTTTAGCTTCCCTCTTAAGGTTCTTAGGAATTTTCTCCTTTCTTTTCCATAACCTTCTCCCTTCAGTTTCTTGATCTTCTTGAACTGGTTCTGGTGAACTATTTAAAGGGTTGGGTTTTGGTTCGGGTGGGCTAGCTAATGGTTTCGGTGGTGGTTTGAGTGCGTTGATATAGTCATTATCGATTGAGGGTATCCGCACTCGGTATGTCAGAGGTGCCTGTCGATCGATGGGACGTGTGTTGTGACGATCGACGTCTGACTCACTCTGTCGATCGATGGTTGGGTCAACCGATCGATCGATTTTATCATAGAAAGGGGAGAGTGGGTGAGGATGCTTAGCTGCGAATTCCTCATGAGTTAGAATTCGAACTGCATTGCATTCAGTCGATTTAGCGGACGACGTCGATCGATGACTGGAGTAATCCGTCCATCGATCTTCGTCATGGTCTGTCGATCGATGCGAGTTCATCGACATCGGTCGACACCATTGGGATCCGCCGAGACTCATGGAGCTTTCGATTTCGAAGTCTCCTTCCTCAAGCTTTTCATGTCTCACCACTTGCCAGAAATCATCATCTATGATGGCATTTACGTGGTGTTTTCCTTTGTAAGCTCCTGCCTCTCTAGCGAAAGCTTCTTGCCTCTTTATACTTTCGCCAGTCTGAATCACTTGCGTTTCAAGTTTTCTCACCTGAGTCCCTAATGTCTCGATTTTGGTGTTCAGATTGTTGTAGGCGGAGTCTATTTTACCGTTGAAATCCACGGTGATTTGTTGTTGTCCCAAAAGTACTCGATCAAGCATTTCTTCGATCTTGCTTTCCTGAGTCTGGGGTAGTGGATTCTGGTAGTAGGAGTTCGAGTAGCTTTTGCTGTTGTTGAAGGGTTTTTGAAATTGTGAACTCTGGTTACTTCTTTGACCATTTCCAAAGAAGTTTCTGATTCCGCCCTGGTTTCCAAATTTCTGGAATCCGGTACCTCCGATGTAGTTCACATTTTTTTCTCCTTCCGTATCTGTTACTTCTCGTTCAGCTAAACAGACTTGCTTCCTAAGAAGCCCGTGCACCACATCTAACTTAGCTCTTACTTCGTCCATCTGTTCCTTCCCGATAGAGGCTACAGACTTCTTCCGTTCAGAGTCAGTGTTTTTGGTGCTGCTGCTGTTAGCAAGGTTTTCGATAAGTCTCACAGCTTCTAACGGATTCCAAGTAGTGAAGTTTCCTTCACTCGCCGTATCAAGAGCCATTTGATATTGTAAGGCGAGACCTCGGAAGAAAGTTCTTAGCAGCTGCACTTCGTTAAATCCGTGGTGTGGACAGTCTCGCTGGAAGAACCTAACTCTAATCCACGCATCTTTGAAGGACTCTCCAGCCTCCTGCGAGAATGTGGAAATTTAGTTTCGAAGTTCTTCAGCGCGCGCCTCATCGAAGAAGTTTCGTAAGAAAGCATTCTTGATGTCGGCCCAGGATGTTAAGGATCATGTGGGTTGCCTAAGCCAGTGCATCGCTTCTCCATTTAGTGTGTATCTGAAGAGCTTGCACAGCAGGTAATCTTCGGGGACTCCTTCCATCCGAATAGCAGCGTTTAAATCCTCGAACTGTTCTAGATGGTCCATAGGATGCTCGTGTGGTAACCCAGAGTAGGGTATCTGCGACACGAGCATGTAGTATTGAAGCTTCAGCTCGAAATTCTGCTTCTGGATCTCCGGAAGTCGAATAGCTGATCTGTTGGAATAGTACTCATCTGGGCGATTGTAGTCGGCCAGTGGTTTCGATCGAGCGTCCTCGTCTACAGGTTGAGCAGCTCCTGTAGCATCATCATCAGGGATTACAGTCCCCTGAGCGTTTATTTTCTGACCTGTTGCATTCTGTTCTCGTCCTGTGTTAGAATAATAACGTTTACCATTTTTGACGATACGGTATCGATCGACATACGAGGTGTAATATCGATCGTTGTCGAACGATTAGGATCGATCGACGATGAAGGTCTGGTGCCGGTCGACGGTTGGTTGTGAGTATCGATCGACGACGAAGTTGTTGCGTCGAGCGATGTGGAACGTTCACCTCTACGGATGGTGCGTTCCAAATGAGCAGGATCGTCTGAGAACAGCAAGTCTTTCTCTTTGTTGCTTCTGGTACCGCTGGGCATGCACCTGAAAAGACAAGAAAAAGATTATGTTAGAAAGGGGGTAGAGAAGAAAATAAGAATCAATAAAACTAAATCTAATGGCGATCAAAGCTCCCCGGCAACGGTGCCAAATTTGATACCACTCAAATTACCCTAAGGAGTGTTACTCTCATCAAAAGAGGTTCAGATGTAGTACTGAGGGATCGAATCCACAAGGAGCTAGGGAACAATTAAATCTGGTGTTTATTAATTCTAAGAGTTGTAAATGTTTAAATGAAATAGCAATAGTAACAAGTGAAGTAAATAGTAAATGTAACTTGGTTGGAAATGATATTAGATGCAGGGCCACTATTCAGGTGTTGGAGATTATAATATCTATATATGCCTATTTGTTGCATGCATGATATGTTAGAGCTCAACCGCTTAACTCAGTGATCAGCTGTCGCATGTTTCACTGGTTAACAAACTAGATCTTGTGTCTCAACGGTTAGTATGTTGACAACGAAAGAGTGTCGATTGATGGTCCTATAGGGACGTCGACCGATACACCTTTACCTATGTCGACCGATAGTCAGTTGAGGACATCGATCGACGGGTTCTAGCCAGGCATATGCGCGAGTATGATATGTCCTATTAAGATACTAAATTGGCGGTTAGCCCTCTCTAGCAGTCCTAATATGATAGATAGATGTCAGGATGGGATAACAAGGGTGCTTGAGTGAACTACTCAGACATAGCAAAGCAATTCATGACAATGAAGAAATGGGAATTCATAGTATAGATGAAAAGAAATGAAAACAAGGAGTTCCAATCACAAGTGATCTTCTCTCCAAAACTCTCTCTCTCTCTCTCTCTCAAAGTAAAACTGTAACAAAAAGCTCTCTCTGCCGTCAAAAACACTTAGGCAGTATATAAACTACTAGGTTAAAAACTCATCAGGGCATTTTCGTAATTTGGCTTGGACTTGGGCTTCATGTCCGCTGGATCCAAAATGTCACATGTCCAATGTCTCGACATCGATCGATGGTACTTGTGTACATCGATTGATATTAATCTTCATTTGTCGAGGCATCTCATGGTGTCGATCGACAGCACTGGATGCGCATCGATCGATTGTTCTTCCTCTCGTCGACCTCTACATGGTCAGCTCGGATGAAATGTCCTTTAACCTCCAAAATGCTCTAAAGTCATAGCTTTACTCCGAAATGCACCTGAACCTGAAAACATACCTAGAAGAGTAGAAAACATAGATATATATATAGTAAAACACCTATATACCATGGATGAAAACGGGTCAAATCCAAGGTATATCATGTACCTTGCTGCGTCTTTACACTTTCAGCGGTTTGAGCAATATGAATATCCATCTGTCGCATGTGGCTGGCAACGTTGTCGTACTTTGTGCTCAGGTCATTGAACATGTGGTTCATTCTAGTGTTGATGTCAGTGGTGACCTGATTCAACACCTTGCCTTGCATATGCTGACCTTGTAGTAGATGATGCATCATCATGGCTAGACTTTTTAACTCATCTTGCGGAGCAGTTGTGGCCGCTGGAGTAACTTATTGGTTGGTCAGCTGTTTCTGATTCTGGAACTGATTGTGCTGAGCCTCGCTGAGGACATAGGTTTTCCCTTGGTGGTTCTGGTTGTACCCCTTTTGGTACCCAGCGTTCTGCCCTTGGTTGTTCTGGGTATTGTCAGCCGGAGTATCAAGCTTGGGGTAGTTGTACATATGTGGATTGTTCCTCCCGTTAGGGTTTGGGTGATAGTTCTTGAACTGCCATCCCTGTCCATTGACCTAACTGACCTCATTTTGATCATCCGCTAACTGATCTGCTTCCAAATTATTGTCTGCAGTTGCCTTATCCTGAGGAGATTCCTCCATGATGAAAACCTAGTTCTGGTTGCTCTTAATCAGTTGATCAACCTTGGCGGTCAGCTCATCTATCTTGCTGTTGTCGATGCTGTTCACCTTTTGGGTGCGATCACTCTCCCTGTTATTATCGGATGAGCTTGACACCATGTTTTCAATCAGCTCAAACGCTCTTTGCGTTGATTGGGTCCTGAAATCTCCCTTAAAGGCTGAGTTGAGGGCGTTTCGGTACTCCCATCCTACTCCATCATAGAACACTCCAAAGAGATACTCATCCTCAAAACTGTGATGTGGGCACTCTCTTCGATAGACGTTGAATCGTTCCCATTCATCACAAAAAGGTTCGTCCACCAACTGTTTGAAGGTGGCAATCTTCTGCCTCAGAGCTGCTGTCTTTTACTTCGTGTAGAAGTGGCTAAGGAATGAAGATCGGACCTACTCCCACGAAGTGAGTGATCCGGTTGGTAGAGAGTCTAGCCAGCGAGCAGCCTTCCCATCAAGAGAGAAAGGGAACAGTGTGCATTTGATGTAGTCTGGTGGTACTCCGTTTGCTCGAGTGAAGCCGCACACTTTCTCAAAGTTCTCAATGTGATCCATTGGGATTTCCAGGGGCAAGCCATTGAATATCTTCCTCTGCACTAAACTGATCAAGGCTGGCTTGATTTCAAAGTCTTGTCTGGTGCAGGGTGGTGGGTTGATGGCAGAGCGTGTGGCTGGCAGGTTACGTAGGAAGTTCCTCTGCCCAATCTGAAGAGCTTCTTCAGCGTTTCAGGCTGCTTGCTCAGAAGCGGCTTGTTGTGCCTGGATTGTCTGTTGCATCTGCTGTTGCGTGAGTGCCATTGCAGCAGTGAGATCATCTTGATTACCGTGATCACCCATATTGGTGTCGGTTGGTCCTGGCTGTTGACGGTTCTGTCTTTCTAATCTTGCGAGCTCTTCGTTGGTAAGCTGTTGGAGTGGTCCTTGTGCGTTGCTTCGAGTATTTCTACTGGTCATGCACCTGGATCATCAGCTTGAACAAATAAATAAAAGAAAGTTAGATATCTTAGACTAAATATAAAACCAAAAAATAAAGGTAAAAATCTGGTCCCCGCCGCAACGGTGCCAAAACTTGATACACTAAAAATTAATCCTTGCCACTATCAAGTTTAACAGTGGTAATTGTAATATTTGAGATTCAATCCAGAAGACCAGTTCACACTTTACTCTTATGAGTTCGATATCAAGCTAAGAACAATGAGTGGTTTTAATTTCAATAGTGACGTAGGGAATAAGTAATGAAAGGTTGTGTTCAATTTAAACAAGAAGCTAGCCTAGGGTAATTCATCGGGTGCTGATACTGAGCCAAACAATTATTCAAGCGCGATGAGATGCAATCTAGAACTCGGATCACTCGTGCTGGGACAACCCACTGTCGTGGTGTTGTTCCTTTTGCAGATCGATCTTGTTACCTAAGCTCTTGCTTGGAACAATATGCGATAGCAAGCTTTAGAGATAATTCACTTAACACCCTAATATCTACTTTCGCTGATTAGGGATACTAAGCTCATTCATAATTGATCCAGCTATCTTCTACACAGTTAGTGAGTTAATTAACTTAGGTTCGAACATTAAGTGATCAAGTTAATGCAAGCAATAAGTATTATATGAATGAAGACACTAATGAGATCGCTTATCTATGTTCAGCTCTTGTGATCAAACACCCTAAAACCCTAAGCAAGCTGAACTGACTACTCTATCATTATGCAAGATGACACAAACATGATTTCTGAATAATACTGCATAGAAAATAGAGTAGAAAACAAGGGTTCATGATAATCTTCTCTAGATGAGAGATGGAGCCTTCTCCCTAACAAGTTGCAAATCGCCAAATACAATCTAGAATTCTTGCAAAAACAAGCGTAGAAAACAAAATAAAGATAAGGATGGATTTTATATGGAGGTGCCATCGACTTCAAAGGAGAGATTATGTGACTAGGGCAAATCTTTGAAAGATATGGAAACTTCCATAAATGTCGGGAACAATCTTCTGGCTGCTTCTGGTGGGATCAACCGTCAGACTGCTCCGCTCGATTGTTCCACGGGGAAAGACTCCAATTCTTGCTCCTTTCTTGACGCTTCTTCCTTTAGCTCTTCAGTGAACTCCAGACCTGAAATGGCTCTTAAAGGACTAGACTAACTCGATAAAATATTGAAAAACAAGTTATAAAGCATATACAAAATGGTGTCAAAAACACCATGTATCATATGGTTTCTAAAAGACATTATTGGATAATTTTCTAATCACTTCTTTTGTTTGGAATAAGAAAATAGCAGTGGAGCTGTCAAGACATAAATTGGGTATGAAACATAATATATTTGAGCCTGGAGGAGAGTTGTGGAATCACATAAACAAGATCAAACTGACTGAGAAGAAATCAGCTGCATCGACATTTGATTTTGTTAATCTCTCATCCTTTGAATAAAGGTGTTACATGTCTCAGAAGCCAATTGGAGAATTAAACCACATCAGTTATGGATCCAACGAACTAGAGAACACAGGAAATGGCCATCTGATCATCATCATGATATTCCCATTTTGGCAAAACATGTCATTTTGGGTTGATGTGGTGAAATAAATGTATCTGATTGGGTTGGAAGGCCACAAACTTACTTATGGCGACCAGAGGAGCTTGCTAAGGTAAGTAATTATGTTTTCAAGGATTATGTTATCACTAAATACAAAGATATAATGCACTTGCTTTTGTCAAAAGAACCACATACAAATTTCAGAGAAGCCTTGAAGCACAAAAGAAAAAACTACAAGCAAGAGGAGCACAAGCAGTTCAGACCACCTGATTTTGAGCAGGATAAGCACCAAGACATCACTGGATTCATCATCAACAAAGAAGCACCTCTAGATCCAGAATACAAAACAAAACCGAGCAAAAACAGATTTTGAATAAGACTTACTCTATGATGAACTTTCATGTGCTAACTTGCTATGTGATTATGAATAAGGTTTGAGGAATGCATCCAGAGAAAGTAGAACCAACCTTTTGCAAAAATTTGACAGTCCCTTCTACATAACCAAACGGATCAGCAACAATGCATATCACCGAGTCTTCCAAGGTAAGTGTAATCTGATTTCAAACTTTAAAGTTGCTGGTTTGGTCCATTTTAT
This sequence comes from Brassica napus, assembly GCF_020379485.1. Lineage (NCBI taxonomy): Eukaryota > Viridiplantae > Streptophyta > Magnoliopsida > Brassicales > Brassicaceae > Brassica > Brassica napus. The sequence goes on along the minus strand of NC_063441.1, from coordinate 6,196,813 downwards.
TGCAGGTAAAACATATTAGAGGTCAAATCTTTCTGAAGAGGAAGGGATGATGTGATCATTGATATCACAAGACAATGGATGCATGAATCTGATCATGGAAAGCTTGCAGCTGAGGATGCAACAAGAATAATAAATTGTTCGAGATGGAAGCACTATCATTTTTATACTTCAACCACCATCCAAGACAGTCCAAGTTCAAGATCTCAACAACTAAGCAAGTAGCTTTTGTTGCTCTTTTCCTTACCTTTGGTTTTGTCCCACTGAGTTTTCCAAAGGAAGGTTTTTAGCGAGACCACAAGTTATTTCGAATCACTTGGTTGTTGATCCTTCGGTCCGAAAATAAGAGTTATCATTTCTATCTTATGTTATGTTTTATATATATATAAGTTTTCTAAGTCAAACATTTAGTCTTTATTTGTTCTTTGTTGCATTTTCGAGAGGATCCTTGTGTTTTTACTCTTTTTTGTATTTTTGAGACCTTGTGCATGTGCAAGCACTACAAGAAAACATCTTGTTTCATACGGACGATTTCGTCGAAAATTCGTCGGAATAAGCTATTTCTGCCAATATTCTAATGAAACAATTGTCGGTTATATCTCGTCGGAAAAAAAATTCGGGTTTTCTAACGAATTTCTAACGAAATTCCGACGGACAACAAAAATTAATAAAAACTTGAAAAGTGTTATATATATATATATTTATTTATTTTATTTTTTTTGAAATAACACTTTCAAAAATTATAAAAACTCTAAAAAGGTTTTAAAATTTGAAAAACATTTTATAAAATAATAAAACTTTATAAATTTCACAAAACAAAAAATTAAATAAACAAACTACAAAATCAAAATCAAACCTACGTAAACCACAACCTAACAACAAAATCTAACATCTAATTCATAAAATTCTTCATCCTAACATAATTCCAACATTCAAAACCTAAAATTCACAATTTTACAATCAAAAAGCAACATAAGTCAAATGAGAGAGGAGAAATGAGGAAGAAGAAGGGGTTTACGTTTTTATATTAAAAATTTCTGACGTATTGAGTTTGTCAGAAATCCGTTGGAATTTTTTTATTTGGAGCTTCACGAAAAATTAGGCAGGTTTTTTCCCAGAAAATTTTCAATTTCCGAAAAAATTCCGATGAATATACCATTTTCGTCGGAAATTCGTAGGAATATACCATATTCCTCGAAAATTCGTCGGAAATATATTCGCGATGAATTTCTGACGAATTACGTATTGGATTTTCGAAACAAAGAAAAAATAAACTAAATAATAGCTATTGATAGTATATTGATGATTATTAGGGGTTATAATCTTCATAATGTTTGAAAACACACAAATTAAAGATTGTAAGATGGATCACCGTAAATATTTGCTTGAGTATATAAGTGTTAACAAGAAAGGTTATGTATATGTCGATGCATCCGAATATGTACATAGCTTTAAATAATTGAGGTATTATTAACCCACATCATATTTATCATTTACTATATGTCTTGGTGATCTTGTAGGTATCCTGTTTAACATTTATTTTGAAGATTTCATATCTAAAACTCAAGCTCATCGAAAATTCGTCGGAAATTTCTGACGAATCTCCTACGGCAATTTTGCAATCCGTTCCGCGAAAACATAAACCCCAAATCTATACCCTAAATCATTTAATCTTTCTTGGGAGTCGTCGGTATTTCTTCGATTATTTTCGATGCTATTTCGTTGTATGGTAAAATTTCATATTTTTCGTAAATTCGTCAGAAATTTCTCAGAAATTTCCGGCGAATATTTCTTCCCTCATAAACTACTATGTTTTCTTGTAGTGAAGGTTCTTTCTTTATATGTGTGTTTTGAAATCAGTCTGAATAACAACCATCTTTTTATCATCTTGTTTTTATTGAGTTTTCTCTCGGTCTGTTGGTGTATAATATCCAACAAATCTAGGTTCAATTTTCTTAATGTGTCATCATTCGATCCACAGCCCTTGTGTGCTTGAGTCTCTGATTCGCGCAGAAAAGCTTATCCCTTTCTCAACCGTTCTACAGTGTTGATTTTGGCTAGGATCACATTTGTTCATGTATTAATTATCTTCAACAGCAAGTGTTTCAAACACTTCGAATAAAAACACTTCTGCAGATAAAACGTCTAACAGTTCTCTGCTTATGAAAATAAAAGTATTTCTAAACCCGGATCGTTACACTTAAACCCTTTAATACAGATGATACTGCCATAGACATTGTAGGATTTGCAAGCACATGACAATTATTTCCACATGAGTTAAACTGGTGTATTTTGACGGCCTTTAATTTCAAAATTGGCTGCGCAGGAAATGGGGACATATCTTTTTAAATAATTCTCTTGCTGTTCCGCAGAATTATCCGACAGACTTTTAAGTTGAAATTATACACAGTTAAACTGAAAAATTGACGTTTTCATTACAAATTATTGAAGTACAAAGTATTTACATAATTTAAAACAAGACTAGTTTGGCGAAGTATGCATTTCTGTTCATTAGACTTTCATACTCAAAAATGGTACTTCAATATTTTAAGTTATATGAAGTTATGGCAGTTAAACCCAAATTATGGCTTTGATTAAACAAGCATATAATTTCATATATTAAACCCAAATTTTGTGACTTAGAAAGGGTTCCTGAAGAATGACACCTAAATCAGAAGAAATTTTTGACAGTTCTCAAAAACTTTAAACTTACTTTGATAATTTAAGTTTCACAAAGTTTATAGAACGAAACCTAAATTTGATATTTTCTTAAGTTTTTCATTTTCGATTTCAGTAATAACTTTTAACTTATACTCATTCGATATTATATTCCAATATATGTATGTATTCAAAGGAAAAAATTACCCAGTCAACTCCTTATGTATAAAGAAAAACAACATGAATTAATGGTTAAAATATTTATGGTTAAAAGGTTATGCAATCACCTTGCTATATCATATCAAATTATATAAAATTCTTTTATCGAGTTCTATTTTATATAGACTCAAATCCATTTTATGGTGATATTTTCATATTTTAAAATGATCTCGATAATTACATCTGATTGTTTTCAGAAATTGTTTACATTTAAAAATGTATCTCACTATGCATATTAGAGACAAAGAAGCCAGTTCACCTACTAAAATCACGTTTTAAAAACAACGCAAGTTCTGTCACCCGTCAAAACAAAACAAAACAAATATAACCAACCAACCAACCAAAAAAAAAAAATTTAAAATGATAACCCTCTAAAGTAAGCGACGACTTAGCCTTCCTATTTAATCAGACCATCACTTGCAATGGTAGAAAATATCCAAAAACAAGCAGTAGTACAAATGGATCTCTTCTTGATTATTGCCGCGATGGTAGCAGTCGCAGCCTTCTTCCTCCTTCGGAGCTCCACGAAGAAATCTCTCCGGCTGCCTCCGGGGCCAAAAGGTCTTCCTATTATTGGAAACCTCCACCAGATGGAGAAATTTAACCCCCAACACTTCCTCTTTCGTCTCTCCAAGCTCTACGGTCCAATTTTCACAATGAAAATCGGTGGACGCTGCCTTGCAGTGATCTCATCGGCTGAGTTAGCCAAGGAACTCCTCAAGACCCAGGACCTCAATTTCACCGCTCGTCCTCTCCTGAAGGGGCAACAAACGATGTCATATCAAGGTCGTGAGCTTGGTTTCGGACAGTACACAGCGTACTATCGTGAGATGAGGAAGATGTGTATGGTTAACCTATTCAGCCCAAATCGCGTCGCAAGTTTCCGACCCGTTAGAGAAGAAGAGTGCCAACGTATGATGGACAAGATCTACAAAGCCGCTGATCAATCAGGGACCGTTGATTTAAGTGAGCTTCTCTTGTCCTTCACCAACTGTGTCGTCTGTAGACAAGCTTTTGGTAAGCGGTATAACGAGTACGGAACCGAGATGAAGAGATTCATAAACATCTTGTACGAGACTCAAGCCCTTTTGGGCACTCTGTTTTTCTCCGACCTTTTCCCTTATTTCGGATTTCTTGACAATCTCACTGGTCTTAATGCGCGTCTCAAGAGAGCTTTCAAGGAGCTCGACACTTACCTTCAAGAACTTCTCGATGAGACTCTTGACCCTAGCCGTCCTAAACCTGAGACGGAGAGTTTCATTGATCTTTTGATGCAGATCTACAGAGATCAACCTTTCTCCATCAAATTTACCCACGAAAATGTCAAGGCCATGATATTGGTTCGTAACTCAGTCCCTCAATAATTACTAAATGCTATTTTTTCTAAGTGAAACTATTATTATTTCCTTTCTTTTGTTAGGTCAGCCTTTTTTGGTTTATAGGTTTACTTTTGATGAAAGATTTAAAAATAACTTTGTCCCAATTTCAACAGGATATTGTTGTACCGGGAACTGACACTGCGGCAGCAGTGGTAGTATGGGCCATGACTTACCTTATAAAGTACCCTGAAGCAATGAAGAAAGCTCAAGATGAAGTTAGGAATGTGGTCGGTGACAAAGGATACGTCTCCGAAGAAGACATCCCCAATCTCCCTTATCTGAAGGCCGTCATCAAGGAGTCACTCCGTCTCGAACCAGTCATCCCAATTCTTCTACATAGAGAAACCATAGCAGACGCGAAGATAGGTGGCTATGATATTCCGGCGAAGACCATCATTCAGGTGAACGCATGGGCGGTTTCTCGTGACACAGCCGCCTGGGGAGACAACCCTAATGAGTTCATTCCAGAGAGGTTCATGAACGAGCAGAAAGGAGTGGACTTCAAGGGGCAAGATTTTGAGCTCCTACCTTTCGGGTCAGGCAGAAGAATGTGCCCCGCTATGCATCTTGGAGTCGCAATGGTAGAGATACCTTTTGCTAACCTTCTCTACCGATTCGATTGGAGCCTACCGAAAGGGATTAAACCTGAGGACATAAAGATGGACGTCATGACCGGACTCGCTATGCATAAGAAAGATCACCTCGTCCTTGCACCAAGGACGCACATTTGATCAGGCGTGATGGGGTGTGGCGAACAATAATATATTAGGAGAATTCTGCTAGTAGATATGGCGACAATGGTTGTTTTCCAGTGTACGGCAAATTTTCGGTTTGTGTGTCATGACTATATTTTTCGCTTGATTTTATGTTTAACAAATAATGTAATCGTGTTTTCAAACTAGAAAATTAAATAATGTACCCCCCTATGTGCAAGGTTCCTTCGAATTCGGAATAATTGTGTAACACCCATCTCATCATCTTTTGAGAACATCTTTTCCCTCATTAGAGTCAATCAACAAATTTTAATAAATCCATGTCGTAACTAAAAAAAAAAAACCCAAGAAAAATACCCATGACACCAGTTCTTGCGGATGTCATCTATTCGCCAGTTTCACCTAAAAAAGACAAGAAAAATGATTGAGTACATGAAAATCACTTTAAAAGGTATAAGACGCTGGACCCGTAATCCATAGACTCATGCATATCACTCCGAATATATATGTATAATTTAATCATAACACTAGATTTTGACCCGCGCTTAGAAAACACAGATTTATTTTTAAAATTAAATAAATTCTTCTTATATACTTTCTATATAAGATAATGTATATGTTTGGATACATTTACTCGGGTGCATTGAACCGTACTAAATTGGAAAAAACCCTAAAATTAAGCTAAATTTCATAAATAGCCGAGCATATCCTATATCTTTGGAATAGAAAAATAAAAATCAAACTAAGGAATAAAAGAATACTTAAAATTTTAAAATACAAAGTATATACCTATTAAACATAACCAAACCATTAAAAAAATTTATACTATTAATGAAACTATATGTGGTAATGATCACATCATGTGTAAACATGTTTGAATAATCTGTCATATATTCATGAGAATTTATTGTTAGAGTAATTATGATTATGTGAGAGTAATAAATGAGTTTATTTAAATTATGTAAAGTATTTATAGTTAGAGAAATATAAGGTAAAACTAAATAAATAGTTAAGTCTAATGAAATGGTCCAACAACTTTGTTTAATTAGATTTTTTAAGACTCCTTCCCTTTTAATAATATAGATATAACAAAGAAAACAATTAATGTGTCCAAAGAACAAACAAAGATCCTTGTTACGAAATATGTAATGCACCTTGTAACAGCCCAAAATTTAAACCCAAAATTTTTCTTAGGATTAAGTAAATAAACAAATGTCCTAATTACGAGATATGTAATGCATCTTGTAACGACCCAAAACTCAAACCCTTTTAGGTTTAAATGAAATCTCATTAGATCCATTAGGAATACACCTAGGGTTTTTCTTTTTTCCCCTATAAATATAGAAGTCCCCTTCTCTCTTCTTGCATCACAAATTTTAAGCGGAGCCATGCAGAGAATTCTGGAGACCAAAATCTTTAGCCATCATCTCTATTTTTGTCTTTCACGCAACCATCTCTCTCTCTCCTTGTCGCTGATCTCTCTCTCTATATCTCTTTGCCGGACCACCGCGTGCACCACCAAAGAAGCCGTCGGCCACCGATCCCGAGCCACCAGCCGAGTTGGAGTGCTTGGTTGTTGCTTGCTATGGTTCCTTGTTCTCGAGTTCTATCAGATCTACTTCCAGGTGAGATGATTCGAAGATAGTTTTCCTAATGATTATGTATATTGCTTGATGTGGGAATTAGGGTTTGGTTGGACGTTCTTGCTAATTAGGTTGGTAGATCACAATGCTTGTCAGGTTGTTAGATGCATGTATCATATTGAATAAGAATGCTCATACTACTTAAAGGACCTAATGGACTTGTGTTGATGTGAGAGATTGAATTGTTAATTTTGTCAACGATTTCTGTTATTGCTTGTTATGATTGTTTGTTGAAAGCTAGGATGCTAGAAAGAATTTAAAGATTATGTTAATAGATAAATGGAATGAACAAGATAGTAGAATGCTTAAATATGCTTGTATTGATTGTAAACTAAATTGCGTGTGAAACCGATAACGGGTGACGTCTAAATGAATGTGTTGAATTATGAGAATGAGAATGAATTAAATGTGTGGCACCTAGAATGGGTAGCGTCTAGAAAGAGATGTTGTGTTATGTTGTGATAAGTTGTGAGAGTAGAGCTAATAGGATTGAGTCATGCCGATTATGGGCATAAATGACTATTGAGACCACATGGTGGACAGTGCCAGATGAGCCAACGGGCCATGAGTGGGTAGTTACGTAAGATGTGTGGTTTGTAGACCGGTTTGGGCGCCCTGCAGAATAGCCGCCATGGTGGGGGACGATTGTGTGCGTGCACGAGGTCCTAAATTTTAGGTTGTGTGGTGTCGAGCCTATGTCTAGGAATTGCTGATTCGATTGGTCTATTAGTTATTATGTTATTACCAATTGATGGCTTGATTTCCAGTGGCTAGTTAGTTCTCGTTTCACATTGAGTAGTATAAAGTCTCATGCAAGGAGACTAGTCTAGAACCAATTCATTGAGTAATCCATTTAGTCATTCCCTCCATTTCCATTTCCCATGTCCGAAGAAATGTACTTAAGTAGAAGTCATGGATATGGTTAGGTTGATGTTCATAATCGAAGGCAGTGTACGTCCAGAGTCCTGAGACTAATAACGGGAAACATTGAGATGTCTAAAATGAGTAGACACATGTCCATGAAACCACACTATGAACCCTGGCCAGACGCAGGGGAGCGGGTCGTTACCCACCCCTCCCTATTAGAGGCTTCCATCTATAGAGGATTCCGTTTTGGGTATGTGCTTGTTGGGGATATTTAATCCATGAAGCAAATCACATGCCTAAAACAGGTTGCCAACCTTCCTCTCTTGTTGTCATCTTCCGCCTCTTGCATGCGTGTTCCTTCTGCTTTTGGGGTAAAAAAGGAAAACATCCAGATAAATGATAAGCTTTCCATATCTCAGGATATGAATAAATCTAACATATATTCCGACTGTAACTATCGATAAAAGAGACTCAAAAACCATAGAAGAATGGGATAGACAATTAATCCCTTTTGCGTTATAGGAAGGCATATAGAACTAGGGTTTATATACAGATACATTGTACTCCATCTCAGAAAATTAATAAAACAATTAATCTCTTCTTCCTGATTTATTCCTTTTTTCCATAGTTTCACAAAAACCCTCTTGTATTATACCTTAACAATTTGGCACTAGATGAAAAGGGATAACTAGGACTATGCAACGATGACTAAAAGTGAACATAGCAACCCTTAGCTACCATGGCCGATCCCGACTTGCTTGCTCATCTCAAAGCTTTTCACACACAATTCACCGAGATGAATTCCACAAAATAAAAAAAAACAATACCCTCGCGGGTGACCCTGGAATCATTTCGGAAGTCCAGACCATGAAGGAAAGGATGTAAGGATACTCTAAGAAGTTTAGGGAAAGACTGCATAGGTTATCACAACTCAAAACTGAGAACCTAGTTCTTCGGGGATAAAACTCATCCATCAACATTGGAAGAAGGACACGCCATATATTTGAACATCATTCTCGACCAATGTAACCCCTAGGCATCCTGACCGGAGTAGAGAATGTGAATTCGTGAACCCCTTCGAAAAATGAAGATCCATCTGACGGAGTTACCATCGCAAAAATGGACTGTGTTAACCTTCCTGTAGATGATGACACCTCATATATAGACACAGACACTGACATGCAGGAAACAAGTGTGGCTAAGAAATCAGGAAAAAATGCCTACTTGGAAGAGGTCTTCTCTAAGAAATTTGAAAAAGTGCATGTGCTAATAGAAAGACTCCTTGGCATCGCTTCCCTAATCAGACGGAGCACCCTAGATTCCTATGCGGATACTCCATTTTTGGGAGAGTTCCCCCTGATTGAGATTCCGATGAAATTTCTACTTTTCTGAGCTTAAGGATATATGATGGTACCAGTGATCCTGATAATCGTGTGGCCCAGTCTAAGTAAATGATGCTTAATACAAGGGTCCCGAAAGAAATCTGGGAGGTTACCATGTGCAAGGGTTTCAAATCAACTTTTAGCGTACCCGCTCTGCAATGGTACATCTATTTGCACAATGGCCCAATACACTCCTTCACAGCTTTGGCCGACCATTTTTCGAACAGTTCGCAAGAATCATTAATATGGAAAAGACAGACGACGGTTTATATGAAATCCTGAAGCATATAGTTGAACCTCTACATAACTACATAGCGTGTTTCCACCAAGAAAAGGTAATCATCCCCAAATGTAACGTGTAGCCATCTCCGACTTCAAGAGAGGCATGCTGTCCGGCGTAATCCGTAGAAGTAATTAACTAAATATATGTGTCGAACCATGTAGAATGTTCTATCTCGAGCATGGGAAAAAGAAAAATGAGATGAGGATTGGGCATCCTGAATTAAGCTCTCCCAAAATCAGGAATCTTTAGTCATAAAAATGAGAAAAGCACTGAAGAAGATAAACCCTATCACAAGCCAAACAAAGTAGCATGTGGAAAACCTATCATATATATCACCATCATCCCATAAAAAATGCTGAAGGAATGGCATTATCTAAATGGCGAGACATATCAAATCTGTCTATCTCAAAATCAGAATTGTTCAAAGTTATGAGGTAGATAGCCCGCTAAATCAAGCGGCTAAAGAAAATGAGAGAGCTAAAATCATTATGTAATACAAATAAATGGCGCAAATTTCAAAATGACCACAATCATAAGACTGCACCTCATTAAACATGGAAGTCAACAAATTACTAAAAAAAGGATACATCTTGGAATTTCTCTTCGCTAGAGCTAAAAACCTGCTTAATAGAAAGGAAGCAAATAATCACCTAGCCCTAGTTACTCTTGATTTACACAACACCACAATATGGTAATAAAATGTGATATATGATGGCTCTGAAGTTAGTGGCATCACACATGAAGCTGATAAAAATAGTACTAAAAGTGTTAAGAATGGTCGGGATAACCGGGAAGCTAAGTGTACTACTCTAGAATCGACGTAATAAGCATCACGACTGAAAATTAGGAGAAAACCCTCCCTCCACACCATGATATCATGGTTGTGTCACTCACGGTAGTAATCGTTTAGTGAAGAGGATATTAGTGGAGTGGACGTTCCACTAATTTAATATTCAGGGATACCTACAATGATCTAGGACTGGAGAAGGGTGCCTTGATCCGGAAAATCACGCTATTCATGGGCTTCAATGGAGTGGTCAAGCAAACAATATGCAAAATAACACTCCATGTCTATACGAAGGAGTAAACATGTCCACTAAATTTCTGGCAATAAATTGTGCGACATCTATTAATATGATCGTGGGACGCCTGATAGACCATGGATTTGACCCATTTTCATCCATGGTTTATAGGTATTTTTACTATGTATTATTATATTATAGAGTCTATTTATTATATTTATAAGATCAGGAGTGATTTAGAGATAAGTGATGATTTTGGAAATATTTGGAGCAAGCACCCAAGATGACCATCGAGCTCGACCATCGGTCGATATTGGAGGAGGAATATCGATCGATGTTCACACCTGAACATCGATCAACAGCAAAGCGCGCAGAAAGCCCGTTTGGTCACAGTCGACTTGAAGCCCAAGTCTTCACCAATTTACAAGATTACCCCTGACGAGTCTTAACCTAACTATATAAGCTTTGCCACCATGTTAGAGGCAAAGGGGTGCTTTTCTGTGTTTTTAGTGTTATTACTTTCAGCAAAAGGTTTTAGGATTGTGATAGATTGGAGAGATGATCCAAAGTTATAATTTGTGATTGAAATTATATTAATATCTATTTTACTATTCTATGAAGTTTTCTAACCTAATTGCTTTCATGAATTGCTTGGCCATGTCTGAGTAGTTCCACTTTTAGATTTAGCGTTTAAATAGGTTATGAGAGATTAGCCCCAACTATAGATTGCTGAGTTGTAGTAATTGTCATTAGGATTGTTCATTAATGCATGTTTCTAGATTAGCTACCTAGAACTTGCCCTAGGATTGATAAATAAAAGCGAGAGCTTCATTCTCATCCTGAAAACATTCTAACTGAGCTAAGTTTCTTGCTAAGAGTAAGGCGAGAGCTGATCTAGTGAGCTTAGTAAGCATTATTCAACATGTGCATAAAGCTTAACTAGAAGCGCGTCGATCGAGATTCATATTGGATAATTGATCGACGGAGCGAAAGGTGTATCGATCGATATCCCTATAGGATTATCGATCAACACTGCTATTGATCGAACACATTTGTTTGGGTCATTAGATCTAGTTAATAGATGAGTTCAAACATGCCATAGCTGATGGACTTGTTGAATTGACAGTTGAGCTTTACATTATCATTCATGCAACTCATTAGGCATCTGTAGGATTATAATTCCAAGTTTCCTAAATAGAAACCCTAAGTCTAGCTATTTCCTTTTAAGCACCAAAACCTCAACCAATCAATCGAGCACTTACTTGCTCAACCAAAACTATAAATTTATATTTTAAATCTTAAAAACTTCCTACTTAACAAATCATATTAGATCCATTAGGTTCCCTAGCTCCCTGTGAATTTGATCCCTAATGACTACAACTCGACCTCTTATTTGACAGTGTATAAATTACTCCTTAGGGTAATTTGAGTGATATCAACGCCCTTGGATCAATGACATGGGAGTCATGCTTTCCACTCTTCACCAAGTCGTCAAATTTCTTACACATGGGGCATAAATGAAATAAAAGGAGACCAAAAGAACTCTCGTCCTTCTATCAAACAACTCTGAAAGGAATGACTGCAATCTTATAGTATTTACAGCAGACACCTCTGGATTCAGACAAAGAGGAACCAGAGGTTGAAGAGCTCATAGAAATACCCTTAATGGAAGGAGATCCTAGCAGGAATCTCAAGATATGATCCAAGCTTCCATCTGCTATGAGGCAGATGCTAATATATATCATCTTGTCTAATTCTGATTGCTTCCCCTGGTTCTATGTGGATATGCCCGACATAGACCCAAAAATCATCATGCAGAAGCTGTAAGTAGACCCTTAACATAAACCAGTAAGGAAGAAAATGTATAAATTCGCAGCAAAGTGATACGCCATCAAGTCTGTTACCTATTGGATGTTGGGTTAATAAGGGAATTGCAATACCCAAAATTGTTGACAAATGCTGGTGTGGTACACAATAAGAACGAAAAATGGTGAATTTGCATACTTTCACTGATATACCATAGATTTTACCACATTTAGACCATGGTATATAACTTTTTTAGAGTCTATTAAAATATTCTGGAGTCTCTTTTAGAGTATTTTCAGCTTCAGTTACGTTTTGGAGAACTTTGGTGATTATGGAGCTTTTTAAGGTGCATAACTGCAAAGACGCTTGAAATGTTTAGCTATGGATGGAGACCTTACCACGGTGCGATTGAGCCCATTCTTTGATACAAGATAGAGCTTTGAGTTATCTTTCCAATGCCACTGGTTTGAGGTCAATCAAACGGTTAGATCAGATGTTATGGCTATTTTACTGAAGAATGGTCAGTCTGCCTCGCGAAAGGAAGCTGTCAAGGAGATGAAGGAACGTCGATCGACAGTGTGCCCATGGTGTCAATCGACGGTGATCCCAAAAGACGGGCCGAGCCTATTTTGTGACCAATTTAGGCCCAGAAGTCACCACATATTACCAGAATACCCCTGGACTACCTGAAACCCTATTTTTCTCTTTCTAAGCCATTGTTGACGGCTATGCTTCATACTATACTAGAGGGAGAAAGCATAAGATTGAAGAGAGAAATCTCTGAACACCATGAAAGAGGAAAAATCTTGAACTCCCTTTTTTTCTTTACTCTACTTTGTCTTTTTATTATTATTATTCTATTGCAGTATTATTTAGACCATCATAATTATAACAGCCCGATCCCCCGGCGTCCGACCGGGGTTATCGAAAGGGCGTTATGGACACATGTCTACTCATTTAGACAACCTTACGTGTCCCGTTACTGGTCCTAAGAGTCAACGGACGCATAACCTTCTTTGAAATACCATCACACCCACATCCATATACTTCTACTTACAGTCCTGCGCACAGGGAAATGGAAAGGGAGGGATGAGCAACAAGTTACTCAGTGAAGCGACTCTAGACCAGCCTGCCCGCATGACACTCTATACTCCATGCGGGAACTAGGGCTGACTAGCCACTACAATCAGTTAATGCATCTTAACATTTCATATCATCATCATTCTTTTCCAAACATTCTCCATTCTATACATTTCTAACAACCTAGCGATCAACCAATACAATGATCTCACTCATTGCCTCACACATCAAACCATAGACTTAGCCAACTCCATTTCAACACCCCGATACCCGACCTTGAACTAATGACTCCTACAATGCACGTTTTTATATCCCGCCTCTCGCGGCTGGCTCGTCTTCTCATTCTCCGTGGGTAGCTCTCGCTAGACCACTACCCCATATTTCTGTGGGTTCCACCACAACTCCTATGGGTGCCTAGCGTAGAAATACTACCCCATGTACGCCCTCTAAACTCTATATGATCACCCAAGTACCCGACCATGAACTAAGGACATCTACAATGCACGTTTTTATATCCCGCCTCTCGCGGCTGGCTCGTCTTCTCGTTCTCCGTGGGTAGCTCTTGCTAGACCACTACCCCATATTCCTGTGGGTGCCCCAACGGGACACTACCCCACAGCTCCTATGGGTGCCTAGCGTAGAGCTAATCCACGTACGCCCTCTATCCTATATGATTCCCCAAACTCATGCTTAACCTTAACATCATTCACTTATCCAATCTCATTCTCATTCACTTTCACTCTCTTATTCTCATTCCCTTACACTTAGACTCGTACTCATACTCGTTCACTAGACGCCACCCGTTATCGGTGTCACACACAATACACATCGCACTCAAGGTCTACTTACAGTAACATTAACAATCAATACTCATCTATCATCTTAGCATTCACTTCTTTTTAGCATCCTAGCTTTAATCACAAACAACACATGGGACTACACATCCAAACATACAAGCATCACCCATCAACCAATCAACATCACCACAACATAAATCAGTTCATTAAGTCCCGTTAACAGTATGAGGGTTCTTATGCATCGTGATTCATTCATCTATCATCCTAACAATAAACGTGTTCTATCAACCTAGCTCTCAAACAGGGTCTAATCAAACCTAACTCCAACATAAAGGAGTATACAAAATCATGAGAGAAAGTTGGGTTCGAGACACTCAACCTTAGCCTAGATCTGGATCCGGATCTGGAAACAAGAGACAAGGGAGAGGAGATCTGAACAGATCTGGAACAAGTAAATAAGAGAGAGACGAGATCTGGTCACCACCACAACACCATACAGCCACCACTGTGACATCCCCGATCGTAGATGACCGGAAAAGACACGGTCGATGTTCCTCGATGGTCGATCCGAGGTTCTCAGAATACTTCCGATCACCTTAGACTAACAACCAAAGAACACCAACGCTCCTATCAGATATCACTCTAGGCTTTTCAACCCGAAAAAGCAATACCCGATAGTTAGTTCGTCCGGACAAGGACTAATATCATATGGAACCCGTACTTTAAAAACATTCTTTATATGTCATTTAGAAGCATCTTTCAAAATTTGTTATAAATTAACCTCGAGGTTTTCGGTCAACAAATCTTATACATAAGATATATCAAAATGACTTTGCAAGGATAATAAAACTACCGCTGGCTAATGATGTTCCTTCCAATCCTAGAGTAAGGTCTCCCGACTACTGGTTACCTGCATCACAAATGAGTCATGAGTAACTAGTTTACTCAGTGAGCCTAGTCCCGCACCCCAACATATATTGATAATATCTAAAGCAATCAACTTCATTTGTATGCAGTGGAAATATATTCCATATCTGGATATTTATATATAAGGAATATTTTTCCATCATTGTGAATCTAATCATATACCTCACTTCCTATTCCCGTCTCTCATATCACTCATATAATCATATTTATATATATATATACCAGACCCGAGAAACCACAAAGGCTAAACGAGTCTAGCAAGTTAGCATCACCATCATCGCCATCAGATATTCAAAAATTGAACATCTAACGCTGCATGCAGTTACACGGCCTCCAGGGTGCGACCCCATCATCGTGTCTTCGTGACCTTGTTCCATATCGCAGGACCAATTTACGGTAATCATCATTCATACGGGAATATTTTGGAAGACAGGTTTATAATAAGACTTCACATGATTAATACTTCCATACTTATTTATATTTAATACTATACATATGTATTAGTACTTGAGAACAAGTACTAAGGTTTGGAATAAACCTCTATGATCATTCATAAATATTTAATAAGTGTTTACACTAAGTAAACATCTTACCAATTCAATATTGATCAAGAGACAAAGCCTATCAATCATCTATAATCAGTACGTTCAATCAAGAAATATTCATTCACTACTCATCAATCATCTATCTACACTCACCTTTGATTCCATGAGATTGGCTAAGGAAGACTATACTCGAGCTCAAGCTAATCACACTCGGCTTCTGGAATATTCTCGATTTAAAATCACCACAAGAATCCGACTGATCCGAACACTATCCTTGACCATCTGTACCAATAACATAACGGTTGGAACAACGGTTAACCAGTCCGGTTCAACCCCACAGTTCAAGACTCAGGACAGCTACTAAGGCAAGTTCAAGGCAGCTTCAGTTCGGTTCAAACATAAATCGTTTCAGCTAAGTTGTCTAGATGCTAGGGGAAAATGAACTGAACTAATATAAATCCACACAAGGGATTAAGAAATTAATCCAGAGAGGAAGAAAAACAACTCAGCCAGCTGGTTACAATCTAAACTGATCTGGATCAAAAGGCAAAACAGTTTACCGGTTCAAATCAAACACTGTGTGAACTTAACTGATACTCCACTTTAAGATGAAGCCACGCCAAACCTAATCAGTACCACATCAAGAAAATGTCGGACTCAATCAGAAAAAAGCTGAACCGCAGTCAATCCAACAGAAATGCTCACATAAAACTGATCCACACAACAACTTACATCTTTACCGATTAAAATCAAAGGCTGAAGAACATGGGTGATTCTCAACTTCAGGACACCAAATCTCCAACTCTTTACCACACAAATACTCACTGATTAAAGTCACAAGATAGTGAGAAAGGGTCGTCCAAGCTCCCTTCTCTTCTCTTATTTTTTTCTGAATTTTTCATGTATTTTCCTCACAGATTTTTCTCTCTTTCTTTCTCTTTTTCTCTCTGAATTTTTCTTTCTTGTTTCTGAGATGAATGAGCTCGACCAGGAAGAGGACAATGTAATAAATGACAGGGGAAACAGCAGGAGAAGAGTCAGCAAGAAAGGACAAAAGTTTCAGATCAGTATGAGACATGTGGTGAGCTGAATCACACTTTCCTTCCATGAAGTAATGTCATTTCCTTTCCATGAAGAAACTTCAAGCAGGTGTGCAACTCACATGACTTTAATGTAGCAAGCAAGCTGGAAGGTGCAAGTCACATGTTCAGGTCAGGAAGGAAGCAAGCAGCCAGGCAGCACATGACATGCACATGACTCGCAAGCAACTGAAAGTATTCAAGACCAGTTTTCGATAAAATGTTTCCCGTCAATCGGTTCTCGTCCAGCTTAGATAAAACTTGACCATAATAATTAAAACTTGGTCAGAACCATTAAGAGTAGGTACTTTGGCCTCGAGACAGTCCCATCAAGAATAATTTACCGGGTCGATTTTTATTTTTAATTCTGGTCGAACCAACTCCGAACTGGTCGAGCGGGATTTTTCTCGACCAAAATCCTATCCGCTCGTGAGGGTCTTTACATTCTTCCCTCCTCAAAAGAATTCGTCCCTGAATTCTGAAAACATAGATGTACACACTTTACTGAACACTGTCTCTGAAAGGAGTTCTGGATATTAGCTTTGAAATTATCTTCATCTGCCCATATCAAAACAACTCATGGTTGATTCCTTGATTTCCCCCAACCGATCCTTTCTTTTCTGAGCAGCCACTTTCAAGAAAACCAAATTCTTTACTCTGCACAACTCTTGTGATCTGCGGTCTGCATACTTTTTCTAACAAACTTGTCTCTGTAGACTATCACATCTCAACATTTTCTATCTGGCTTTCTCCCATAACAGCAACATGAAATTTGGAACGTTAGGTGATGTGCCATACGTGAAAGTAACATCTCCAGTCTGGTCAATGTTAACTTGATTAACCGTGCAACAATCAAACAGGAACATGCACGATCAATCACACCAACATGATTCAGACCAGGGGTGCTACTCTCAAATACGCACACTCACCTATTCCAAGAATGATTTCACTTACTGTATTCTTTACACTTCTGATCTATCTGAAACCCTCTTCATAATCTTCTAACTACTACTAGAACTCGACAAGAACCACTTGGTGAAATCCCTAGGCTATTGCAGTGAATCCAGGTTGAACAAGAATATTGAACAGCTTACTTCTAGATAGCAACAACTCTTCCAATTCCTTAAGCATAACTTCAAATTCTCTAGCTATCTGATTGTTCACTATATCCTTGTTATCTTCTCTTTTCCTAATGATCAAGATAATGGAATACACATCTTCACCTTTTCCCAAAAGGTCTTCAACTCCCAAGACTGATACGAACGATGCTCCAACACTTGGTAGAATACCACTGTAGGCCATTGGCGACTAGTCTTCTTCCAAAAAAATTATTTCCTCAACATCCTAATTGAGCTCGGTAACTAGATAGTCAATCTCAGTCTAGATAGAAACACATCGCTCTAACGGAAGTACTATGGAATGGGGAAAGGCATACCACAAATTTTAACTGGTAGCCAGCACTTCCAAGAATAAGAACGGGTACTTGAATTCACTAAAGTGAATCCTACTTACAGCTATGATAATACTCGGGAACTACAACTACGTGTGGTTCCCGAATCAAACCCAATATGGACGGAAAATTCCATCCATAGGCAAGGTCTCTTACGACACCTTGATCACAATTCACATTTTTTTTTTAATTTCAATCATTCATAAAATTTTAAAAATGCACACAACACACAATGGGATAAGAAGCAAACCTGTGATTGGACCTTTCAGGGGTTTTGACGGTCCAGTCAACCATAAAGTGTAGGCTCTACCCAAATAGCCTAACACTTGGATGTGGACTAACGGTAAGGAAAAGCGAACAAGTTCAACAAGTCTTATCTTAGGTATAGGTAACATAGATCGGGTACCTTCATGAGGAAGGGTAACCTAAAATCCTAACTCTTCACAAGAACCACCAAAGCGCGAATGATGCAAACGTTCCAAGATTTCCCAAACTTTAACAATCAAGACCATTCTGTCTGTGCTAGTCACAACCATAACGACTCAAGGTCCTCAATCTTGATCTGAAGAAATGTACACCCAAAATCATCCCCAACGACTTACTTAACTCACTTCTTGAAACTGATCTTTGATCTGCAGCGGTTGGAAAATAAACGGTCTGCATGACTTGGTTAACTTCTTCAGAAATAATAGCTTCTTTAACATTCACGTCATACTCTATCATCTCCTCGAAGCTTTGAAACTCCATGGTCTTTTATCTTCTCCAAAATTCTTGGCTAAGTTCCCAAAGATTTTCTGTATGATCTTTGGCTTATTCTTCAAACTATAATCGATGAATGAAATTCACTCGACCACATATCTCGATGCTGAAATTGTTGTATATGATTAACTCGACTTGAACCTCTTGGTGGAAACATCCCACTGTACCAACTCCATAAACTAAATCTTCAATCGGTCCCATACCTTGTGTAGAAATAATACTTCTTGAACTCTTGATATCTGTCCAACTCGATCTCAACTCCTTGAAGTAATTCTTGACTCTTGAGTAACAACTCATAGCGTTCATCTCCAAATAGCTTGCTGCCAAATCCTTCTTGTAATTCTCTGAACAGCGGCCACGTCGATATTCTGCTCTGAGTGTTGACTCCCAAATCTGCCTCAAACCAAAGTATACCTCGAACGGTTTAGTCCTTCTTCGGTATCTTACGGTCCCAACTGCTTCTTCTTTGCATCATAAGCTTCATGATATCTCATTGCAAACAAAATGCTTCATGTGCTTCTACCATCTTGTAATAAAGTCGAGCTATCAATTCTAAGCTTAAAACAAATGATGAACAATTCAGGATTGTACGGCTCTGGTCCTGGTACGGCTCATCATAAGATTGATATTGATAACACAAGAGTCCGGAGATGTATTCGATGTATCAATTCTGTCCTATATATATCTCTAAAGAATTGGCATCCCCACTAGAACTCAAAAGAACGGCAGGAAGGCATGACGTTACTGACTCCTAAAACGACGATAGTGAACCCAGCCATGAGGGTAGAAAACTCGAGCATGATGATAGCAACATC
The DNA here is from genome assembly GCF_020379485.1 of Brassica napus. Taxonomy (NCBI): domain Eukaryota; kingdom Viridiplantae; phylum Streptophyta; class Magnoliopsida; order Brassicales; family Brassicaceae; genus Brassica; species Brassica napus. Next base: position 6,177,392 of record NC_063441.1, on the reverse strand, counting down.
GATACGTACGGTTCACACGTTCAAGCTTGTCTTGGTGCTTCTCCTATGAAAGATCACTGTTAGGTAACTACCCATGACTATCTATCCTAAAATGAAGGAACAAGCCAGCATATCCTAGTTATCTTTGCGACTCATTTTGACTCGAAAAACATTTGAAACAAGTCCCATTCTAGCATCATATAACCATGCTCTGATACCACCTTTGTGACACCCCCGATCGTAGATGACCGGAAATGACACGGTCGATGTTCCTCGATGGTCGATCCGAGGTTCTCAGAATACTTCCGATCACCTTAGACTAACAACCAAAGAACACCAACGCTCCTATCAGATATCACTCTAGGCTTTTCAACCCGAAAAAGCAATACCCGATAGTTAGTTCGTCCGGACAAGGACTAATATCATATAGAACCCGTACTTTAAAAACATTCTTTATACATCATTTAGAAGCATCTTTCAAAATTTGTTATAAATTAACCTCGAGGTTTTCGGTCTACAAATCCTATACATAAGATATATCAAAACGACTTTGCAAGGATAATAAAACTACCGCTGGCTAATGATGTTCCTTCCCATCCTAGAGTAAAGTCTCCCGTCTACTGGTTACCTGCATCACAAATGAGTCATGAGTAACTAGTTTACTCAGTGAGCCTAGTCCCGCATCCCAACATATATTAATAATATCTAAAGCAATCAACTTCATTTGTATGCAGTGGAAATATATTCCATATCTGGATATTTATATATAAGGAATATTCTTCCATCATTGTGAATCTAATCATATACCTCACTTCCTATTCCCGTCTCTCATATCATTCATATAATCATATTTATATATATATATATACCAGACCCGAGAAACCACAAAGGCTAAACGAGTCTAGCGAGTTAGCATCACCATCATCGCCATCAGATATTCAAAAATTGAACATCTAACGCTGCATGCAGTTACACGGCCTCCAGGGTGCGACCCCATCATCGTGTCTTCGTGACCTTGTTCCATATCGCAGGACCAATTCACGGTAATCATCATTCATACGGGAATATTTTGGAAGACAGGTTTATAATAAGACTTCACATGATTAATACTTCCATACTTAATTATATTTAATACTATACATATGTATTAGTACTTGAGAACAAGTACTAAGGTTTGGAATAAACCTCTATGATCATTCATAAATATTTAATAAGTGTTTACACTAAGTAAACACCTTACCAATTCAATATTGATCAAGAGACAAAGCCTATCAATCATCTATAATCAGTACGTTCAATCAAGAAATATTCATTCACTACTCATCAATCATCTATCTAGACTCACCTTTGATTCTATGAGATTGGCTAAGGAAGACTATACTCGAGCTCAAGCTAATCACACTCGGCTTCTGGAATATTCTTGATTTAAAATCACCACAAGAATCCGACTGATCCGAACACTATCCTTGACCATCTGTACCAATAACATAACGGTTGGAACAACGGTTAATCAGTCCGGTTCAATCCCACAGTTCAAGACTCAGGACAGCTACTAAGGCAAGTTCAAGGCAGCTTCAGTTCGGTTCAAACATAAATCGTTTCAGCTAAGTTGTCTAGATGCTAGGGGAAAATGAACTGAACTAATATAAATCCACACAAGGGATTAAGAAATTAATCCAGAGAGGAAGAAAAACAACTCAGCCAGCTGGTTACAATCTAAACTGATCTGGATCAAAAGGCAAAACAGTTTACCGGTTCAAATCAAACACTGTGTGAACTTAACTGATACTCCACTTTAAGATGAAGCCACGCCAAACCTAATCAGTACCACATCAAGAAAATGTCGGACTCAATCAGAACAAAACTGAACCGCAGTCAATCCAACAGAAATGCTCACATAAAACTGATCCACACAACAACTTACATCTTTACCGATTAAAATCAAAGGCTGAAGAACATGGGTGATTCTCAACTTCAGGACACCAAATCTCCAACTCTTTACCACACAAATACTCACTGATTAAAGTCACAAGATAGTGAGAAAGGGTCGTCCAAGCTCCCTTCTCTTCTCTTATTTTTTTCTGAATTTTTCATGTATTTTCCTCACAGATTTTTCTCTCTTTCTTTCTCTTTTTCTCTCTGAATTTTTCTTTCTTGTTTCTGAGATGAATGAGCTCGACGAGGAAGAGGACAATGTAATAAATGACAGGGGAAACAGCAGGAGAAGAGTCAGCAAGAAAGGACAAAAGTTTCAGATCAGTATGAGACATGTGGTGTGCTGAATCACACTTTCCTTCCCATGAAGTAATGTCATTTCCTTTCCATGAAGAAACTTCAAGCAGGTGTGCAACTCACATGACTTTAATGTAGCAAGCAAGCTGGAAGGTGCAAGTCACATGTTCAGATCAGGAAGGAAGCAAGCAGCCAGGCAGCACATGACATGCACATGACTCGCAAGCAACTGAAAGTATTCAAGACCAGTTTTCGATAAAATGTTTCCCGTCCATCGGTTCTCGTCCAGCTTAGATAAAACTCGACCATAACAATTAACACTTGGTCAGAACTATTAAGAGTAGGTACTTTGGCCTCGAGACAGTCCCATCAAGAATAATTTACCGGGTCGATTTTTATTTTTAATTCTGGTCGAACCAACTCCAAACTGGTCGAGCGGGATTTTTTAATTCTGGTCGACCAAAATCATATCCGCTCGTGAGGGTCTTTACAACCACCATCACCACACTCGGACGATCACCCCACCACCACTTGGACGACCACCACCACCACCACCGGCGGCTCGGCTAGCTCTCGGGAGGCTCGCGGCGAGGAGAGACGAAGATATCCAACGGAAAGAGAAAAGAGAGGGAGAGAGAGAGAGGCGTGAGAGAAGAAGAGAGAAAAGGAAAAGAGAAGCTTGACGGCTAGGGTTTCCTAGTCTCTATAAATTCCTGCAGAGCTTCACTCAAGTTTCAGAATGAGAGAAAAGTAAGAGGAGGCAGCTTCATTTATAGAAACAGGAGGAAACCCTAGGTCATTTACCCTAATGGGCTGCAGTCTTAATGGGCTCTCCTTAAGAAAATTTTGGGCTAGGAACCGGGACGTTACAATAATGCTTCTTATGAATATGTCTGAGTAGTTCTTTTGTTAGATTTAGGGTTCTTCAAGGGGTGAATTATGGTTTGCTAAATTTATATTGTTGTTTGTGTGATTTAGTTATTTCTTCATCTAGTTGTTCTTACTGCTAAGCTTAGGATTGATAACCCTAAACTTATATCTTGGATTTACTTACGAGAGTTGGATTCCTAGGTCTAAGCATTAGATAATCTATACATACGAGAGTTGATAGATTATAACTTAAGTTTAAGTTCGAGAACAATTAATATTCTTAAATCCCTGATAAACCACAAGAAAAGAAACTTATCATACCTGAGAATTTACCTGAATCTAGCTATTTACCTTTAATTGTTTACAACCTCAATCAACCAACCGAACAACTTCCCTGTTCAGCAAACCTTAGTCTATTTACGGTTAAAAACATTTCTATCTAGCTTTACTTCAAAAACTACAAATCTATTGTGTAATTCTAGAGTCTCTATGGATTCGATCCCTAAGTACTACAACTGAACATGTTATTTGAGAGAGTAAAGTCACTCCTTAGGGTAACTTGAGTGATATCAAATTTGGCACCATTCCCAGGGACTCTTTCTTATTACCATTAGATTAAGTTTTAGAATATAGTCTAGATTTTATTTCTTTGTGAGCTAAAAGTTTTGTTTCTTCTTCTCTCCCTGCTGATACATGTACTTTAGAAGAATGTGTATTTTGGATGAGCATCGATCGGCAGTATGATAGACATGTCATTGACACCGAGCTTTTAGACGCGATCGACAGTACTCTCCCAGAAGCAGGTAAGTCTTTACTTACTAATTTGAACAATGAGGAAGTAGTCCTAGGAGACCCAAAAGGTCAAAAATGCAACACAACAAACCAAATCATTGATGAACAGGGGGCTGCAATCCCTGGTAAAATTAACACAACTTTATTTAATGAGAAGAAATATAAATTGCCATTGCAAGACAACTTAGATCCTATAAAAACATATTCCAATAGGTCAGAAATTAAACTACCAGAAAACAACGTAAGATCTGAGCTTAATCTCGATTTTCTTGTCCTGGTACGTCAAATCCCATTCCATGGATCCCCTTCGGAACATCCGCATAATCACATCGAAAAGCTGGAAGACATGGTGGACGATGACTACTGTCGCTGCAAGCTCTTCTCATTTTCCCTCGCAGGAGAAGCCATGATATGGCTGAATCAGTTACCAGATGGATCCTTAACTTGCTGGAAAGAGATTAGGAGCGCTTTCGTTAACAACTTCTTCGATGAGGAAAGATATTGGGAAGCGAGAAAAAATATTTTAACATTCTCGCAAGGTGCCCGTGAACCCTTCAAGGATGCTGGGGGAAGATTCCGGAGTTACCAACTTGAGTGCCCACACCATGGTTTTCCTGAGATTCAGCTGCTTAATATTTTCTGCAGTGGTCTTGATTGGACATACCAAGCAGTGGTCTTGATTGGACATACCAAGCAGATTTAGACGCTGCAAGTCAAGGGAATTTCAAACCAGGAGCCCTAAAGAAGCTACAAGGCTCATTGAAAATGTAGCGACTAGTACTAATGCCAAGAAGACTGATCTTAAAAGGAGGAAGATGGCCGAGAATTTGAATGGAGATCAAATATGTAAGGTGAAAGCAACATTAGATTTAGTTCATGCTTTCGTAATAGGAAAGGAGAAAGTTAAATTTACCGATGAGAGTCCAGCCTTTTCAAGTGAAGGAAATGAAGAAGAGAAAGTAGACCTCATCGATGAGACTGGCTCTCATGAACAGATATTTGCTGATCAGCAGAGAAACATGAGCTTTACAAGAGGCTACGAGGCAGCACATACTCACGAAGGCAGAGTGGAATTTATATTTGGAGAAGTTTTGAAAGGCCAGCAGAAAATGAGTGAGAATTTCGATGTAAGATTGGATTCCATGTATTCTAGTTTAAATGAGAAGTTTGAAGGTTTCAGTGCTCATCTTAAGAAAGTGGATAGCCAAGTTGTGCATTACGATGGGCTTCTCAGCAGGGAAGAAGGACCTGGAAGAACTGACACTAATCCAAGACATCCAGTTAATATAGTTACATTGAGAAGTGGATGACAACTCACCCCACATCTGAGAAAAGAAATGGAGGAATTAGATCGAGCGGAAGTATTGGAAGAAGTGCAACCCGATCTTCATGAAAAGGAAGCTGGATCGCTCATTGATGAGAGTATCGATCTACGGGGTGTGGATAGACACTTTCAAGCTGTTGTCGATCGATACTCTCACATATACTTTCATAGATATGTATTCTAACGATCCATTAGAGAATACTGTCATGGCTCCTGAAAGAAACATATTCAGTATTGATGACATTGCCGATGAGTACGCTCGACTAATGGATGCCAGTAAGGAAGCCATGCGTGTTGACAAGGAAGAAGATGATGAATTCGAAATAAAAGTCGATCGATACCTATCAGACAGTGTCGATCGACACCATCTTGCATCGGACAGCTGGGGTTCGGAAAAAGTACCGAAAGTTGAACAAAAACAACTTCCAGCTGGACTCAAATACGCCTTCCCCTATGATAACGCATACCCTGTCATAGTCACCGCTAAGTTAACTAGCGTAGAATTAACTTTATTGCTAAATAAGTTGCGCAAGTATCGCAAAGCTATTGAGTATACTCTCAATGACATTCCAGGAATCTCTCCTAATTTATGCATGCGTAGGATACACATGGAAGACGAGTCAAAGTCATCTATTGAGCATCAAAGGAGACTGAATCCAAATCTGAAAGAGGTGGTGAAGAAAGAGATAATAAAGCTTTTGGATGCAGGAATTATCTATCCAATTTCAGCAACTGGGTCAGTCCGGTACATGTGGTTCCTAAGAAAGGAGGATTTACAGTGGTAAAGAACGATAAAAACGAGCTGATCCCTATGAGGACTGTTTTTGGGCACATGATGTGCATAGATTACAGGAAGCACAACGCTGCCACAAGAAAAGATCATTTCTGTTAGGGGATTTTTGTGTAGGATCTTTGTAAGTACTATGGAATGATGGACAAGGCTGATATTTGTAAGATTTCGTATATAGTTTGAGATAAGTAGACTTGAAGAGATTTTTTATTGAGTAAAGAAGCCAGAACTACCATGATTGGTGTATAAACCCTAGATCTAGCCGTCTAACTCTCATCCCTAAGTCTTGAAGTGTTGTTCCCTTGCTTTAGGGTTTAAGTTCCCTTTACATAGTCTTCTTAAGGCAGGCCTTAGTCGGTTGGAGTAGGTTAAACTCTTCCATATTCGAAAATATGGAAGGTTCGCCTTATCGGAAGTTTTCCTTTTTTCGGGAGAAGGGGGCAGTCCCTGGGGCCGGACCCGAAGTATCTCATAGCGGAGACCCGGGGTGCCTCCTAGCTAGGTCCCGGAGGCCGGTGTCCTGCCTGGGGTCTGGAGAAATTCAATACCTGAGTATTTTTCTCCAATAGTTTGCCCCTTCTTGCTTGATTTCGTCATTGAAGTCGGGGAATAACCAGTGCACTCAAGTCAACCAGAGTTGCTCATTCTCAGCAGGCTTCTCTTAAGCAGGAGATCGCTCCAGTAATCATGCGATCTCGAGTTCCACTCAGGCCGAAACCACACTCTGAACCCGTGGGAAGACTGGTTCCCTTATACCAGCCCGGGGTCTGGCGCTATTTTTGAACCGCTGATTTCTCGTTGAAGATGGAGAAGCTCTGGGCTTCTGATGGCGTCTTGGTGACGGTGGAGCCGGGAGCTCTGTTTTTTTCCTGAAGAGGAGCTTATGCATTTATGCATAGAAGCAGGCTTGATGCTAGCGTGAATTTTGTGGGGAGGTTCCGGATGGAGTTCTGGACCCCATGAGGTTTCCATCTCTGGCATATGGGATAACTCACGCCAATTCTCACCTGACTTTGGAGATTTTATTTCCTTAAATGGAGGAGATTCGCTGAGATCGTAACTTTGTTTATAAGGAAATGATTTGAATTTCAAATCTCCCTCGAAATTTGGAAGTTAATAGGCTCGCGGCTTCCTCGGGAATCCTCCCAACGGCTTCTTCTTTATAGGCTTTCCCTTTCCTTCTTCTTTCTTTATTTCTCCCTCTTTCGTCGCCGATACCCTGAACTAAGGTAACTTTTTCTTTTACCCTTCTTCTAGTTCTTCGTATTCCTATTAGGTAGGTCGAGCCTCTTAGCTTGCTAGGTTTTCGCGTGTTAGCTTTCTTATTGCCGCGATCTATTGATTAGGATCTATCAAAATCATGTATAAGCGTTCTGCTTCTTCTGTTCCTACGGCGGCTGATAGGGCCAGGTTGAAGAAAAGGATGGATTCTCCGGTTTCCCGATCAGACAGCTCTTCGGAGCCATGTGAAGGATCTGATTGCAATCTGATGGCTCCCCTACCGCTGTCTTTCGTTTATACGGCTCCTCCATTGGTGGGTCCTGCCTCGTCGGTTGGTGAGGATGAGCTGGCGGAATGGCGGAGTAGATATTCGCTTCCTTCTTCCATTATCCTCTGGTCCCCTACTCCAGAAGAACGTGCTTCCAGCTACATCCCAGGGGGGATCGCTGTTTATGAAGCTTTCTTTGACTCCGGCCTCAGGGGGGTGATTCCTGCTCTAATTGTTGGTTTATGCAACCTTTTCGAGATCTCGCCTTCTCAGCTGAACCCCCCAGCTTGGAGATCATATCGCACAATATAAACAGAGGATGCTAGCGGTTACGCTCCCCAAGGAGTCCCGTGAAGCTACCATGTGTAAAGGGTTCGGCTCCACTCTGATTGGACCCGCCTTGCAATGGTATATCAATCTCCCTACCAGACGCCTAGGATCCCTGAATCCTCTGAAAAACATCTGAAAGGCCTAGAAAGGCTCAAGGCTACCGAACAGTCGGATCAACGCTCCAGTTCTTCAAAGACAATTCAACACCCGGAGGTCATCTAAGCAACCTACAATCTTCCGAAAGAAGAAACAAGCTTTGCAAAAGAAGTTCGATACAAAAGTCTTTATTCCAAAGAAAATCCAGAAAAGCAACAAGAAGATAATGAAAGAAAACAATTTCAAAAGCATCTAGAATGGCGGACCAGCTGAAACCCGAGACTCCGCAGCAGACTCAGGACCGACTCGCAAGGAAGCATCGGCAAGACGCGTCGGCTCTACAGACCAAAAATACTGGCGGTACTCCTCCGAAGGGTCCCAATGCTCCGTCTTTCTTTCTAGCCATTCCTTCATAAGCTCCCACCTACTCAAAGCTCTCACCTGCTGAATCAGCATGTCGCGCTGGGCAGCCATATCACTCACCCGGTTACGAAGGGAAAATAGCTCGTTAAGAAGCCTTTGCTGAATACCCGCTAGCGGCGCATCTCCAATTATATTCCCGGGGGGAATGACCCAGCTCCCATACCTAACGGCGCCATCTTAGTCAAACGGGGTGGAGGCGCATAGAAAGGACGCCTTCTTCGTGTTCCAGCCTGCTGGTATTCATCATATAGAACCAAAGCAGGAAGCCTCGCAATATTACCTGAAGAATAAGAGATGAGATTTTACTAAAGGGAGGATGTGGGAACCGAAATTCGCACTGTCGATTTCCGTTTAAATAAGGAAACTAGGAAAACCCTAATTTCCCAGAAGTCCCGGATCTCTGCGAGAGCCAACGACAAGTGACCGAATATATGCGGAAATCATGAAAAGATAACAAACGAGTTTCCCAGAGGTCCCGGATCTCTGCGCAGCTCGATAACAAAAGACGAAAAAGATACATAAAAGGTTTTTGATTGATTTCGGACTGAACCTTGTTAAAGGCTGCCTACGTACCCCTTTCGAGGATCAAGCCGAACGTAGTTCAATTGATAGAGTTGGACAAGAGATCGAACTGCCTGGGCGAGTTAGTCTAGTAATCGAGTGCCAGACATAGAAACCAAACTTGTCGAGAATAAAGCCTAAAGTTTCTAAGTGCAGAGAATTCCGAGTCTAAAAAGTTGACTCCATGCCTCTCGCCTAGGACTCCTTATATACTAGCTCCAAGGTCGGTTTACGCTTTTATTCTTCTGCCCTTAAGCCGTCATAGCATAAAATGGAGATATTCCATTTTTTCTGATCTTCGTAATTATCCTCAAAATTTCGTATTTATCCGCGGAAACTTGACATTTATCCTTCCTTGCGCGCCAAGCGTAGACCGTCATACGATTTATGGGCTTTTGGTTAAGAAATCGTAAGTTGGGCCTCGAGTCGTGTCTTAGGTCCCTTTGGGCCGTCTTCCGACTCAAAACGTTTATTACGACTTCTTTCGATAAAGAACGAACTTTCCGCGGTTTTTACCGCAAAGTTTGATTGATGTCTTAGAATGGTCGGAAGACATGAACTGAGTTCGCTACGGTCTTCGGGAGATAGCATCGTAGGATAGACGAGAATGCGTGAACTGGTGTCGTATCGACGTTTCGGAAGAGTTCGGTCGCTACGTAACGACCGAACAGAACGCACGCTCGGTCGCTACGTAGCGACCGAGCGGGACGGACGCTCGGTCGCTACGTAGCGACCGAGCTGTGTGCATGCTTGGTCACCGCGTATCGATCGAGCTTGGCTTGTCCGTGGTCCGATTGCCGTACTCGAGCTTGTCCGCGGCCGAATTGGATACATGTCTGTTTCCTTCGGACAATCGGTATTTAGTGGTTCTATTGAGATTTGAACAAGATTTTACCGCAAGGCTCTTTGTAAAGATATCTTTACGAAGATTACTTTTTCGTAAAAACGTTCATGCTGATTTTTACGGACTTTCAAGCATTGATTCCGTCGTGACCGATTTTGACCCCAATAGAGGATGCACTGGAAAGGGATTGAAGTGCACCCCACGAAAGCGCCGAGGAATCATCAACATCTTCTTCGCCACCACTTCCCCAAGAAAAGATACCGGACGAGATACATCTGAAAACAAAACCGACTATCAAATAGGCTACCAAAGGGAAAAGGAGCAGGAAGTGAGACTCACCAACAGTACGCCAGAAAGTAGGGTAATGGAAGGGTTCCTGGATCTTCATAAACACGTATCGACCACTCCAATTATTCTCAAAAGAAGAATTACTCCGTATACCTCTCCGAGGTTCCTCAACTAAAGGAGCACCATCACGAGGTTGAAGGTGGTAAAACCCAGGCACGATCCTCCAAGGGGCAAAGCGATAGGAATATAGCACCTCGTGAATCCCGGTCTCAAGACCATGAAGCTCCCCGAGTACCTGGATTGACATCAAAATCTTCCAGGACAAAGGAGTAAGCTGAGAAGGGCAAAAACCAAAAAACAAAGACACTTCAGCCACCAGCGAAGGAACAATCCCTCGGAAGCCTGCTACTAAATACGCCTCATAGATAGCTATCTCTCCCGGTCCTCCATCAGGCGCGCGTTCGAACTCGGAAGGACTCCTCATATGCACCGAGGAATGGATCCCATACTTCTTCCATATCGCCTTCAAGCCTCCCTCACGAATCTCAGAGCACGGGCCGTCGTCAAGAGTAAAGCGTTCGTGTTGCTTCAAAGGCGCCATTGGGATAGCCTCACTACCTGTTTCAGAAGCCGTTCCAAAGGAAGCAATAGGCGATGAGAATGGATCAGCAAACAGACGGCAAGGCCTTACGCGACCACCCACGAACGAAGCAGGAAGATCGGAGTTCATTTTCTCAAGCTGATAATGAATAAAGCTCCACGCATCAGAAATCCTAAATATACGCCTAGCTCTTTCCTTTCTTGGAACCTGGAAAAAGGAAGTCGGATATTTCCAAATCTTCAGAAGAATTCCTTGCGACCGGACTGAAAACAGGAAAGATGTCACACTTCCGCTCTCCTCCACGATCTAACGGAACCCCGAAGTGAAAATCTGCTCCGGTCTCACCATTTTCAGAAAGGCAGAAGAAAATACTATTAGATATCGACTGAACACGAAGGGACCGGTCCTTACCTAGGTTCAGAATGAGTTCCGACTTGAGTGGTACCTAGGCAAACAAGACTAGCGGAACAAGGTCCTGCCAACGGGAGCCTGCTGAGAATGAGCAACCCCGGTTGACTTGAGTGTACAGGTTATTCCCTGACTTCGATGACAAAGTCGAGAAATAAGGGGCAAACTGTTTGGGAAAAATATCCCGGTATTCTTTCCCCCAGCCTCCAGGCAGGACTCAGATCCCCGGATCCCTGATAAATGGGTACCCCGGGTTCGGTCCCTAGACCATGCTCCCTTCCAAGAAATGGAAAACTTCCGACAAGGAGAACCTTCCATATTTCCGATATGGAAGAGTTTAACCTAATGAAACCGACTTCTAGACGACTATATAAGAGCGACAACAGCCTTCAAGCAGGGGAGAGAGACCTTTTGACTGGGAGATTATACTTAGGCGGCTAGGGTTAGGGTTCATACGAATATACTTGTAATCCTTGCTTGTTCTATGTAATAAAGATCTCTTCAAGTCTATATTCTCTTCAATCTCTCTAAATCCTCACGAAAGACTCTTAAACCTACCCAACAATTCAACTTGTCCATCGTTCCGTAGTACTCACAAAGATCCTACACAAAAATCCCCTAACACCAGAAATTAGAAAAAGAAGAGGGGATGTATGTGTCTACCTGGCCCGATATCTTCCATCTCTCAATATCCACACCAGAGCTGGTCAACACGCTGAGGCTGATGGGCCAACAGGTCAAGTGGCCCCCAAAGATAAAAGCACCTGACTCATTCCGGAACCCGGGACTCTGGTGCGACTTCCATCGCGATCACGGCCACAAAACTGAAGACTGTGTCGCCCTGAAGATCGAGGTCAACGAACTGCTCCAAAAGGGACATCTCCGAGAATTCCTTTCAGAGAAAGCCAAGGCTCATCTTAGCAAAGACGCATCAGGGAAATCCAAAGGAGACGCACCAAGCTCACCACCTCGCCAGGATCGGGTGATTCATGTCATCTCAGGAGGCTATGAAGTAAGTGGTGTGAGTCATGCAGCTGCGAAGAAGAGCACCCGTAATGCTAAACACGGCCTGGAGACTGCTCAACCTAAACGCCTACTTCTTGGTACCGACGAAATAAGCTTCACAGCCAAGGAGCAAGAGAAGATGTTAGCTCCCCACCATGACGCTCTAGTTGTCTCTCTCACCATAGTGAACTGTTTGGTGAAAAGAATACTAGTAGACAATGGGTCCTCCAGCAATATCATCTTCCTGACGGCGTACCAAGACCTAGGGTTAGAGGAGAATAACCTGACGTGCAAAGTAACTCCACTCATCGGGTTCAGCGGAGAGGTCAAGCAAACCGCTGGGGAGGTTGTTCTACCAGTATATGCTGAAGGGATCAACCTATCTACCAAATTCCTGGTCGTGGACTGCCAATCGGCATACAACATGATCTTAGGACGACCCTAGATTCACGACATGGGAGCAGTCCCCTCAACCCTCCATCAAATAATGAAGTTCCCTACAACCTGGGGCATCAGAGCAATCCGAGGAGACCAGGAGAATTCTAGGTCCTGCTACCAGACCACCTTAAAGGGGAAGACCATGGTCTTATAGCAATTACAGAGAAGACCTCATATCCCGAAGAATCAGGAATCAGGGGTCAACAATAGGGGCAATCCAGGAACCTTCCGCAAGGTCCGGACCTTATATCCAAAAAGCTCCCAGAGAGCTTACGTCGACCACTTCGCATGGTCTCCCCTAAGAACCTTCAAGGCTACACATGCTCGCAAAATCTGGTCCCCGCAGGACCCTCGTCCTCCCCCTCACATAGACAAGATAACCAGAAACTTCAACAGTTATCAACCGGCGGTCTCGCAGATAAACGAGTGGGGCACGGACACCTCGACAAAACCCCCTCGGAAGAGAGCTCCCAGCAGGAACCAGATGGAGATAGGGGACCTCCGAACCCATTTGCTCCAGTGGATGAAGGCGACCACATGCTTCATGGAGGCGCTGATAGGAGACAGTGGCCCCCGAACGTCAACAACATAGAGATCCGCAAGGGCTGGGGCATGAAACAACTCCCAAACGAGGTCCCTAGATTCAAAAAGATGCAGAACCCTGCAGAGGATGAAGGAACCCTCCAGCGAAGACATTCGTCTCAAAAGCAAGTCAAACCCCACGGGTCACGCAGCAATAAGAGGTAAAACATGGCCTAACCACCGGGGTATCTCGCAAGCTGATATCTTGTACGGTCTCCGGACCATGATTTCTATATAATTATTCTATCTTTTATTTAAGCATTGTGTTTTTCTACTCATATGTACGCTGAAAGTCTACGGACATAGCCTATATAATAAAATAGTTCCGACTATAAGAGAGAGTGCGAATACCATAATACTTAAAGGGGCAAACGAGCTGGATCAGGTCAAAGAGACCTCCGATCCTGGCCAACCCTCAATGATAAGTGGCACGACCACACAAAAACAAAACGGGTATGAGACATAAGGTAGGAATGGGTCTGCGCAAGCCCGAGTATGCCGTCAATACTACCAAAAACCCATGTATAGCCTCAGGCATATCGGGGTCCCAAACTAAAATACCAAAAAGTGAAAGGTACCTGTATTAAAACGCTACGTGCTAAATTAATACAGGGGACACAAGGTATAATTGCCATTGAGCAAGTGCAAAAGTCCGGGAGCACCTTAATAATATCCTATTTCTCCAGACGTGGAAAACAGCGTAAGTCTGGCACTTGGGTTTTCACCCAAACCAGCACCCTCTAAGACTGATAGTGGCTTTCTGCAGAAAGCAGAGTGCAGCACGGGAACTCGATAGTGACCAGCCACGAGCGGTAGAAAGCGATACCCAAGAGGTACCGAGAGTGGCCACACCTAGGGTGGTAGAATGCGGTCCCTTTAAAACTTAATTCCGGGTTCTGAGAAAGAACTTCGGGCTCAGATAGGGTTTAGGGCCAAGAACCTACAGATTCCTTAAAAGGACCTCAGGGTCCAAGGACCATGAGTCTAAAACGAGACCTCAGGGTCAGGAACCTATTGGTTCCCTTTATAACTAATTTCGGATTTTGAGAAAAAATTTCGGGCTCAGATAGGCTTTAAGGGCCAGGGACTTACGGGTTTCCTAAAAAGAACCTCGGGGTTCAAGGACCACGAGTCTAATCCAAGGCCTTAGGGTCAATAACCTACGGGTTTCATAGAAAATGACCTCAGGGTCCAGGGACTACAAGTCCAATTTGAGACCTCAGGGTCCAGAACTTACGGGTTCTCTAAGAAGGGACCTCCGGGTCCCAATATTATTTAAAACTTATAAGCGATCCCAGGGTCCCCAAAAGAGATCCAATCCTGCGATACTTACAAGGTCCGATCATTATAAAGCCCGGAGGTTCTTGTCGACACCCAGGATCCCTGAGTCCTTCGACAATCATCTAATGCCTAAGAAGGCTCAAAATTCGACAAGGGGTTATCGAGCAATCAGATCAACACTCAACTCCCCAACTCTTCGACGGTCATCTAAGCAACCTATAATCCTCCGAAAGAAGAGACGTGCAAACAGAAGCAGGAGATCTCAAAAGGAGAAAAATGCGAGTCCAAAAAGAAAACACTTCAAAAGACCATAGTAGGGCCATTGTTCAGTACAATAAGATAAAAAGGCACGAAGGCCCGATCCAAAAGTTCTAAAACCCCCATCGGAGGTAAATCCAAAAAGATATCCATTCATGGAGTTAAAAACGCAACTAGCAGAAATAGGGATCAGTTGATAGGAGGATCATCGGCAGGAGGTTCTGATCCTCCCTTCATCCCATCACTACCAGGAACCTAAGGCTTATACTCGAAGGAAGGAAGTGGAAGTCCAAGAAACTCGGCTTCACTGATCTTCACCACCTTATATTGCTCAAAGGAAGTTATCGGATCCCAACGGTCGGTCTGATCATCAAGCCACTCCCGCATCAGTTCCCAACGAACTACAACCTTAGCGTCATTCACGGTCTTTATCTTCTCAGCATCAAAGACTTCAGCGGCATACCTAAGTTCGCATATTTCCTCCTCCTTATTCTCTAGCCATCGCTGTAAGAAAATATCCTCCCTTCTAGACGTTCCCTTTCCTCATCCAAATCCTGCACTCTGAGCTTCCAAGCCTCAATTTCCTCATCCTTGGCCAGGATAGCGTCCTTCTCTTCACGAAGCCGGATAGCCAACGCATCCCTTTCAGCCTTAGTAGCGCTTGTATTTTTCATCCTCCCCTTAAGGTGGAACAATTGAGACGCCACCTGCACCAACAAAACTCAGCTCTGAGCTCAAAAAGAAAGGAGTCACGAGAGCAATAGGAAGATTATTACCTGGAGAACATCACCCTGAAGGGAGCGGACAACCTTGGAGGTATCCTCATCTAATGACGGACGTGTGGGAGTCATAGGGAACACCTCCGAGTTCAAACTAGCCAGAGCCTTAGAGCAGCTGCGAGACGCGGAAAGGGAAGGCTTGAAAACAGAGGCTCTAGACCTCTTCTTAGAAGACGAAGGAGCCACAATAGGAGCTACTTGGCGCTTACCACTTCGGGTAAACTGAATATTACTGCCCCCAGCAGGAACTACCCGATGAATCGCAGCCTTCCTCGCAGCCGTCACCTCGAGAGCTCTCTTATACTCCTCCAACGCCTCCGCACCCCTAGGGTCCGATATCACGCCTGAGGGACAAGAATCATTCAACAAACAACGAGAAGGAAACAGGGAAGTTACATATATGAAGTTTACCCCTGATACTACACCGATCTAATACCTCTTCACTCACAAGAAACGAAATCTCACGGCGGTCAACAGGAAGCCCCAGCAACTGCTCAATTACGTGCCTCCCTGAAGAGAAATCCGCGCGAGAAATATCTATGGAAGGAAAAATGAAGAACGTTAATATCATAAAAGTCGACAAGAAATGCAATACTCTGCGCGACTCACCAGCCGTGCGCCAAGTTGAAGAAAATCCTGGAAGAGGCATAAAAGCAAACTTTGATGCCAGTTCCCTTCACAAACCGGATGATGCTTTTTCTCCGACCTCGATAGCTCCTGAACTGGGAGCATCCGGCTGCGAGGATGCAGATGATATCTACGTTCTCCACCATTTAGAGGAGAAACAGAGTAACAGTACAGAACCTCGGCGGCCCCAACAACTAAACCTTCGAGGTCACCAAGATTTTGCATAACAATCAAAATCCTCAAGGCGGGAGGATTCAGCTGTCCCGGAGAGATATTCACCGCTCTCGAAACTTTGGCAATCAAAGAAGAAACTTGATCCCTAAAACCTGATTCAAAAAAGCCTTCATAGACCGGGACTTCACCTGACCTGAAATCCGAAACCATGTCGAAAGGACCGGGAATTCGGTTAACAAGATTCTCGGAGAGATGGAACTTCTGTCTCCAAAACGCAACCTCCTCTACTCCTATCTCCGATACGGGACCCACCAGCAAAGATCCACCTCCTTCCGGAAGCGGTGAGGTCTCCCCCATGGCTGCGTTCTTGATCTCTTCTATATCGGCGGACAGGCCCAGAAAAGATCCCGAGGAGTTCATCGATTCGCAAACTTCGTCTCCAATCTTGCGTCGAGAGCGAACCCTAACACCAATCGATGATGAGCCGGAGGCTAAATCAGGCTCGCTTTTCATCTTAAGAGATCCGGAGTAAAGAGACAAGAGAATGGAGAGCTGTCGAAGAGACTAAAAATCTAGGTTTACTGCACGAAGAGCTTTGAAAAGGAAACTCAAGAGTCCAAATAAAAAAGGAAAAAGCCTTAAGATTGACACGTGTCAGAAGAGTGTGATCGCGCGGGAAAACAATCTCAGGATTCAATAAGGATCTTTTCTTGAAGACCCGAGGGAACGACGAGGGGTCAGTTACCAGCCGAATCTCCCTATCTTCTTCAAACTGCGCGGGAATCACATGACGAAGCTCCAGCCTTATCATTTCCGGGGAGATAGCCGAAATTACTATCATATATCGACTGAACACGAAGGGACCGGTCCTTATCTAGGTTCAGAATGAGTTCCGACTTGAGTGGAACTTAGGTAAACAAGACTAGCGGAACAAGGTCCTGCCAAAGGGAGCCTGCTGAGAATGAGCAACCCCGGTTGACTTGAGTGCACAGGTTATTCCCCGACTTCGACGACAAAAGTCGAGAAATAAGGGGCAAACTGTTGGGGAAAATATCCTGGTATTCTTTCCCCCAGCCTCCAGGCAAGACTCAGATCCCCGGATCCCTGATAGATGGGTACCCCGGGTCTCCACCAGAGGGAACCCTGGGCTCGGTCCTTGGACCCTACTCCCTTCCAAGAAATGGAAAACTTCCGACAAGGAGAACCTTCCATATTTCCATATATGGAAGAGTTTAACCTAAATGAAACCGACTTCTAGACGACTATATAAGAGCGACAACAGCCCTCAAGCAAGGGATCGACTTCTCCAAGGCTTAGAGACTAGAATTAGACGGCTA
Organism: Brassica napus; assembly: GCF_020379485.1. Taxonomy (NCBI): domain Eukaryota; kingdom Viridiplantae; phylum Streptophyta; class Magnoliopsida; order Brassicales; family Brassicaceae; genus Brassica; species Brassica napus. Next base: position 6,159,884 of record NC_063441.1, on the reverse strand, counting down.
GAACTAAGGTTTATTCAAAGATCATTGTAACCTCTCTTGTTCTTGTCTATTCATCTAATAATACGTCTCTTCAAGCCTATTCTCATGTTATTCTCTTTAAACATCCTTAAATCCTCACTAAGTATTCGGAAACACTCACTAGACCGCATGGTTCACCAGCTCATTCATCATTCCTTGTACTCATAAAGAGCCTACACAAAAATTCCCTAACACTCGGTTACTTGACTTTGCAGACCAGCGATTTGCCTCTGAAGTTCGGCTTCTCTTTGGGTAGCTTCGGGTAGCTCGTCCTGCTCGTCCCCTGCCATTATCACGTAGTTTAGATTACTCCCCTCTTTCTAGCGCCAAACTGTTAGGAGATTTTTGTGTAGTATCTTTGTGAGTACCACGGAACGATGGACAAAGCTGGTATTTGTATAGATTTTGTGTACAGTTTGAGAGAAATAGACTTGAAGAGATGTTTTATTGAGTAAAGAAGCTGGAACTACACTGATTGGTGTATAAAACCTTAGTTCTAGCCGTCTAACTCTAATCTCTAAGTTTTGAAGTGTCGATCCCTTGCTTTAGGGTTTAGGTTCTCTTTATATATTCTTCTTAAGGCGGGCCTTAGTCGGTTGGAGTAGGTTAAACTCTTCCATATTCGGAAATACAGAAGGTTCTCCTTATCGGAAGCTTTCCTTTTCCCGGGGGAAGGGGGCGGTCCCTGGGACCGGGCCCGGAATACTTCATAGCGGAGAATCGGGGTGCCTCCTAGCGGGGACCCGAAGGCTGGTGTCCTGCCTGGAGTCTGGAGGAATTTAATACCTGAGTATTTTTCCCCAACAATTTCCCCAAATCCTTCATAAATCAGATGTTAGAAAGGCTTGCACACGACAAGTACTATTGTTTTCTCGATGGGTATTCAGGATTTTTCCAGATTCCTATCCATCCGGACGACCAAGAAAATACCACATTCACTTGTCCATATGGTACTTTCGCATACTGTAGGATGCCCTTTGGGCTTTGTAATGCTCATGGTACCTTCCAGAGATGTATGATGTCTATCTTCACAGATATGATCGAGGATTTCATGGAAGTCTTTAAGGATGATTTCTCGGTGTATGGATCCGAGTTTACATTATGCCTTAACAACCTAGCTTGTGCAAAGTATTAGCAAGATGTGAGGAGAAGAATCTTGTCCTGAATTGGGAGAAATGCCACTTTATGGTCAATGATGGAATTGTACTAGGGCACAAAGTTTCAGCAGCCGGTATAGAAGTAGATTGAGTAAAAAGCAAAATAATGATCGGTCTACTGATACCACTCAAATTACCCTAAGGAGTGTTACTCTCATCAAAAGAGGTTCAGATGTAGTACTTAGGGATCGAATCCACAAGGAGCTAGGGAACAATTAAATCTAGTGTTTATTAATTCTAAGAGTTGTAAATGTTTAAATGAAATAGCAATAGTAACAAGCAAAGTAAATAGTAAATGTAACTTGGTTGGAAATGATATTAGATGCAGGGCCACTATTCAGGTGTTGGAGATTATAATATCTATAGATGCCTATTTGTTGCATGCATGATATGTTAGAGCTCAACCGCTTAACTCAGTGATCAGCTGTCGCATGTTTCACTGGTTAACAGGCTAGATCTCGTGTCTCAACGGTTAGTATGTCGACAACGAAAGAGTGTCGATCGATGGTCCTATTCGGACGTCGACCGATACACCTTTGCCTACGTCGATCGATAGTCAGTTGAGGACATCGATCGACGAGTTCTAGCCATACCTATGCGCGAGTATGATATGCCCTATTAAGATACTAAATTGGCAGTTAGCCCTCTCTAGCAGTCCTAATATGATAGATAGATGTCAGGATGGGATAACAAGGGTGCTTGAGTATGCAATCCTATGATCAAGTTCTAGTTAGCAAGGCTAAAAAAAGCAATGAATACAAATCTATCATGAATATCACAACAAGGCAGATCTATAGTTTGGGGCTAATCCCACAAACCTATCTGAACTCTGGATCTAATAAGTGAACTACTCAGACATAGCAAAGCAATTCATAACAATGAAGAAATAGAAATTCATAGTATAGATGAAAAGAAATGAAAACAAGGAGTTCCAATCACAAGTGATCTTCTCTCCAAAACTCTCTCTTCTCTCTCAAAGTAAAATTGTAACAAAAAGCTCTCTCCCTCTTTTGCCGTCAAAAACTTAGGCAGTATATAATCTACTAGGTTAAAAACTCGTCAGAGCATTTTTGTAATTTGGCTTGGCCTTTGGTTTTAAGTCCGATGGATCCAAAATGTCGCGTGTCTAATGTCTCGACATCGATCGATGGTACTTTTGTACATCGATCGATATTAATCTTCATCTGTCGAGGCATCTCTTGGTGTCGATCGACAGCACTGGATGCGCATCGATCGATTGTTCTTCCTCTCGTCGACCTCTACATGGTCAGCTCAGGTGAAATGTCCTTTAAGCTCCAAAATGCTCCAAAGTCATAGCTTTACTCCGAAATGCACCTGAACCTGAAAACATACCAAGAAGAGTAGAAAACATAGATATATATATAGTAAAACACCTATATACCATGGATGAAAACGGGTCAAATCCAAGGTATATCATCTACCGATACCCACCAATGTGAAAGACGTGCTGAGTTTTCTTGGCCACGCTAGTTTCTACAGGAGATTCATAAAATACTTTAGCAAAATAGCTAAACCTCTAATAACCCTCCCGTGCAAAGAAGTAAAATTCGACTTCACCCTTGAATGTTTCAAAGCTTTTGAGGAGATCAAGTCAGCTTTAGAAACCGATCCTATCGTGCAAGCTCCTGATTGGAGTTTATCCTTTGAAATAATGTGTGATGCAAGCAATTTCACTGTAGGTGCAGTACTTGACCAGAAAAAGGATAAAAAATTACATGTTGTCTGCTATGCTAGTAGGACTCTCGATGATGCACAAAGAAATTATGCAACAACGGAAATGGAACTACTAGCAGTCGTCTTCGCTTTTGAAAAGTTTTGTCCCTACCTAGTTGGTTCGGAAGTAATTGTCCACACCGATCACTCCGCCTTGAAATACTTAATGCAAAAGAAAGACGCAAATCCAACACTTCTAAGATGGATTCTTCTCTTTCAAGAATTTGACATCTAAATCAAAGATAAAATAGGAGTGGAAAATGGAGTTGCAGATCATCTTTCTCGAATTAGAGTTGACAATGACGTTCGAATCGATGATTCCCTTCCCATAGAAAACGTCTATAAAGCAGAATCAACACTTTTCGGTAATGTGCGTCTTACATCTGATAAAACATCGATCAACATTCAGAGAGAAGTATCCATCAAAAACTTAGGCGACCATCATGATAAGACACCAAATGATGGAGTGATAGTTGACATAGATATCAATGTCGCTGTCAACCTTACGCAAACCGATATAGGTTCTCCCGATGATAGAAGTTCCACCCGGGGGTGTGTGCGTTGACTGCATCCAGTTCAGATAGGCCATGGTATGCTGATATAGTGAACTATCTTGCTGCTAATGTAGAGTCAGACACATTTAAAGGATATACCAAGAATAAGTTTCTAAGAGAGATCCGAAGATATCATTGGGGCGAGCCTTATCTCTATAAACATTGATTTGACGAAATATACAGACGTTGTGTAGCAGGATCTGAATTTCAAGACATCATATTCCACTGCCATGGATCCGATTATGCTGGATATTTCGCAAGTTTCAAAAAAGTAGCTAAGATTCTACAAGCAGGCTTCTGGTGGCCTACCATGTTTCGAGATGCTCAGTCCTACATAGCATGATGTGATTGCTGCCAAAGAAGAGGAAAAATCAGCAAAAGACACAAAATGCAACAGAATTTCATACTTGAAGTGGAAGTGTTTGATTGTTGGGGCATCGACTTTATGGGCCTTTTTCCTTCTTCGTACGGGAACAAATATATCCTAGTCGTTGTTGACTACGTATATAAGTGGGTAGAAGCAATAGCATTCCCTACGAACAATGCTGATGTAGTCGTTAAACTTTTCAAAAGTATTATTTTCCCTAGATTTGGAGTTCCTAGAGTGGTAATAAACGATTGAGGCTCTCATTTCATCAACAAAGTGTTTGAGAAGCTGCTTATGAAGCATGGAGTCCACCATCGAGTAGCTACGCCTTATCATCCTCATACCAGCGGACAAGTAGAAGTTTCCAACCGTCAAATCAAGAAAATTCTAGAAAAGACAGTGGGAAAAACAAGAAAGGATTGGTCTACAAAATTAGATGATGCACTTTGGGCTTATAGAACTGAATTTAAAACGCCACCCGGAACTACACCATTTCACCTACTTTATGGGAAAGCATGTCACCTTTGGTGGAGTTAGAACACAAAGTGGCATGGGCTGTAAAGATGATGAATTTCAACGTCAAACCTGCTAGGGAAAGGAGACTGGTTCAGCTAAATGAGTTAGATAAAATCAGACATCACGCTTATGAAAACTCAAAGCTGTACAAGGAAAGAACAAAATCTAATCACGATAAGAAGATCATCTCTAGACATTTCAAACCAAATGACCAGGTGCTTCTTTGCAATTCTCGTTTGGCAATATTTCCTGGAAAATTGCGCTCACGATGGTCAGGTCCCTTTACTGTTAAAAAAGTAAGTCCCTATGGGACCCTCGTGCTAGTAAACTCTAAGGGAGAAGAGTTCATGGTAAATGGACAAAGATTAAAGCATTATTGGGCGAAAGTAGAGATACCAGACAAACAAATTACATGTCTGGGAATACCACCTACCGATTGATACGGCTTCACAGTCGAGTTAAACGACATAAAATAAGCGCTAGTGGGAGGCAACCCACTGATTAGGTACTTTCTTATTTATCAAAAAAAAGGTCGGAGGAGGTGATTGCTCAAAGCATCGACCGATGGGACCGGTAGATATCGATCGACAGTTGATTACCATAAACGATCGATTGCCACTTTATTGTGTCGATCAACACTGACATTAGCGAGCAGGTATATTGTTCTTCCTTGTTACATTGTGTACTTTTGATTTAAGTTCTCACCAATCTTAGACTGTATAACACTGGGGACAGTTTTGTTTAAGTCTGGGAGAGATATCTACTCATGTTGTGTTTTATTTTGAGTTTTATTATTATGTGTTTTATTAAGTTTTATTGAGTCAAAAAGGGATGACGAACTTTTTTAATTTTACTTATTATCTAACCACTCTCTAGCACCATTCTTTGAGGTTATTGACTGCAAGGCGTACTGAATATGAAATGCCAAAGTGGATCACCTGCCAATAACATCCATGCTAGTTGAGAAAGTCTGAAGGAACCGAAGCTGACTTCCAACCTTAATCAACTGAACTTTCTTGTCTTGGGGCTTGGTATATATTGGATTGGATTCCTCTTTCAGGTTTGAAAGGTATAAGTCTGTAAATTTTTGGTTTCCTTCTCTCCTCTCTTCGGCATCCAGAAAGAAAGAAAGAAAAAGATTAAAATGATTTCATGCGGTTTAGAGGGGTAAGAGTATATATTGCGACCCCATTATTCTTCTCTAATGGAATGATCACACATCGTTGGAAGCGATGAGTAGGAGTGTCTCATGTGATCCCATTATTCGTCTACACTTTGTCAACAAAAGAAAAAAAATATACATAAAAGAGAAAAATCAAAAAGAAGATGAATAAGATGGGCTGCATTAGCATCATTGTTCATTGGATTGGACATAAAATGATTCAGAGAAGAGAAATATAAGGAGAAAAGAAACCAGAATAAGACTACATGTTTACTCAGATACCTACTGGAATAAGAGTCCATGTGTCCCTTGAACGATACTCCCAAGATTTAGCTTACACATTTATATACAAAAAATGAGGTCAGTAGAGGGGTATGTCAGGCAGAATCAGCTGAGCTGTGGGATGGATGGTTTGGTTGATAAGCTAAGGTCTAGTACATGAAGTGCCTCTAAAGTTGGCACTGATCTGATGTGGCTTGCAACATTGCAGAGGTGAAGGTAGTAATTTTAAAATTGTGTGAGTCCGTACTGTTTTCAAACCTCTTTCACAGATTTATTCTTGTTTTGCTTGAGGACGAGCAAAAGGTTAAGTCTGGGGGAGTTGATATACCATGGATTTTATCACATTTAGACCATGGTATATAGTTTTTTTAGAGTCTATTATATATGTTTGGAGTCTGTTTTAGAGTATTTTCAGGTTCAGGTACGTTCTGGAGAACTTTTGTGATTATGGAGCTTTTTAAGGTGCAGAACTTTACAGAGGTGTGAAATGTTTAGCTACGTATGGAGACCTTTCCACAGTGAGATTGAGCCCATCTTTTGATACAAGATAGAGATTTGAGTTAGCTTTACAATGACATCGTTTTGAGATCAATACAACGGTTAGATCAGACGTTATGCATGTTTTACTGAAGAGTGGTCAGTCTGCCTCGCAAGAGGAAGTTGTTGAGGAGACGAAGAAACGTCAATCGACGATGCAGCTATAGTGTCGACCGACGGTGATCCCAGAAGACGGGCCGAGCCTATTTCGTGAACAATTTAGGCCCAGAAGTCACCACATATTACAAGAATACCCCTGGACAATCTGAAACCCTATTTTACTGTTTCTATACTATTCTAGAAAGAGAAAGCTTATGATTGGAGAGAGAAATCTGAACACCTTGAGAGAGAGAAGATCTTGAACTCCCTTTGTGTCTTTACTCTACTTTGTCTTTTTATTATTATTCTATTGCAGTATTATTCAGACCATCATATTGCTTCTTATGAATATGTCTGAGTGGTTCTTTTGTTAGATTTAAGGTTCTTCAAGGGTTGAATTATGGTTTGCTAAATTTATATTGTTGTTAGGATGATTTAATTATTTCTTCATCTAGTTATTCATACTGCTAGGCTTTAGGATTGATAACCCTAAACTTAGATCTTGGATTAATCGGCGCAAGTGAGAGCTTGGCATGTTGCATGAATAAAACTAGTATGATCTGATTAGCTAGACACATGCGAAAATTGGTATAGGTTGTTAGAGAACGCATTAAACCCATTCGCTAAAGCTGGCTAGAGCTAATATCGATCGACATTCCATAGGATACATCGATCGACAATCAATTCGAGACATTGATCGACAATCCATAGGAAGCATCGACCACTCCCTTTGGAGTTACTTACGAGAGTTGGATTCCTAGGTCTAAGCATTAGATAATCTATACATACGAGAGTTGAAAGATTATAACTTAAGTTTAAGTTCGAGACCAATTAATATTCTTAAATCCCTGATAAACCACAAGATAAGCAACTTAGCATACCTGAGAATTTACCTGAAACTAGCTATTTACCTTTAATTGTTTACAACCTCAATCAACCAACCGAACAACTTCCTTGTTCAACAAACCTTAGTCTATTTATTGTTTAAAACATTTCTATCTAGTTTTACTTCGAAAACTACAAATCTATTGTGTAATCCTAGAGTCTCTGTGGATTTGATCCGTAAGTACTACAACTGAACTTCTTATTTGAGAGAGTAAAGTCACTTCTTAGGGTAATTTGAGTGATATCATTCACTGATCTAAGTAAATCCTGACCAAAGGATCCATCCCCTGCCTCCCATTGATAAGCTGGTCGATGCATCAACATGACACCAACTGATGAGCTTCATGGACGCTTTCTCTGGATACAATGATATATTGATGAATCCATACAACAAATAGAAAACAAAATTTATGTCATCAAGGGTCATCTAATGTTATAAGTTATAAGGTCATTCCTTTCAGGTTGAAGAATGTCGGCTCGACCTATCAGACACTAGTAAACATGATGTTTGCATAATAGATTAACCATACCATGTAAGTTTATATAGACGATATGCTTGTTAAATCATTGGAAGCAGAGGAATGCATATCGCCCATTTACAAAAGTCATTCTCAACTCTGAGAAAGTACATCATGAAACTCAATCCCTCCAAGTTCTCCTTTGAGGTGAGCTACAAAAATTTCATGACTTACATAGTTACACATCATGGTATCAAGACTAAACCAGAGACAATTACACCAGAGATCGTACACAGATTCGTCAAAAATAAAGAAATTTATTACAAAGCGTAAAAACATCCTATGTTCGCTAGTCTAAGTTCTAATTTTCCTAAACCTAACAAAGAATTTTAAGTATCTCGTCTCTGGATTCTTTGCTCGAATTTCCAAGGTCTCGCTCATCTTCTTGAAGATTCGCATCGGTCTTCTTTCCATTTTCTTCTTCGTTTTCCCTTTTCCTTGCTCTTTCCATTTATGCTTGTCTTCACATTTCTCAACAAGTAAATAAAACCGTCACTGAACGAAGATTCTTTACATGTTAAGTCATTACGAGCCGTTTCGTGTTTAATTCCTCTCAGACCTTTTACGAATTACCCGTTTTTACGACTTTTTCAAAAATGTCATCATTTCCTCTGAATTCGTCGAAAACATATTGGTGTTTAAGTAACCAATTTTTTACTCAGGTTTGGCAAAATCTTTATGGAAATAAAGAATTTCTCTCTTTTTCCACAAAATCTCAATGACAACTTTGTTGGCAATGAAACGAAGACTATTTCAGATGAGAATCGAACGAGTGGACAGTGAATGGGCGATGGTAGGAGCGAACAGGTGATGCTATGAGTGATCAGGCAATGGTGAGAGGTAACGGGCTATGCTGCCTACTCTAGGCTCTTGTCCCGTCATTTCCATTTTCTGTTGATGGCTTCGTATGTTCTCACTCTGTTTTCCAAAACTGAATTTGAATCTTCTTACAAACTATTTCCATAAAAGATCTGTGAAGTTATTTTTACGAAATTTTGTTTAGTAAATCTTTTTTGATTCGTTTTACGAAAGATTTCCCGTTAAAACTTTTCGAAGTTAGTTTCATGGAAGTTTTTTTCGTAAAACTCATTTGTTTCGTTAAAAACCTTATAGAAGAACATTCCAGATAATCTACTTTGAACATAAATTACTTTATTTCCTTTCCAGAAAGAGATACGAGTTTTGTTCTACCGTACTTAAGTTGACACGGCTTATGCGGGATTGTTGTTAAAACTATCACGAGCTGCTTTGTTAATTTATAGTAAATTTGGCCGTTATTTTCGAGATGACAGATTTTGACACCAATAGTTAGCATACCAGCCCGTAAGATTTACATATAATTTTTGCGAGGTAGTGATAGGCGTTTAATTGGGGATCTACAGTCAAGAACATTTTTCCAAGATTTTTTGCTGTCAATTAGTTTATTACAGAAAATCAATTTCTCTAGTGTTTTCTATAAATATGGATCTCTTTTCTTTCAGATAGCATTAGGAAACTTAGTTCTATGCAGTTTTCTCAGTTAATTGCATCAGTTTACAAGACAAAGTTTGTGAAAGCATGTAAAATCTCTTCTTCACACCGTTGTAAATTGTATTTTGTTCCGTTTGATCCTCGAAAGGCGCATATAGGCAGCATTTTATTGTGATTATTTCGGAAACTCCGGTTTTCCCAAAAAGTTACTTTTCAATTATATTTTTTTTTGCCAGTTTTAGGTCACACAGTTCTGCACTAAAAGGAGGGGACTTAGAGTCTTCTTACTCAAAATCACCAAATTCCTAATCAGAAATGATTTCAATCATCGCTAACGAGACCGTGATATCACTCGCAGAAAGAAAAAAGATAAATTCAACCAAACCCCATAAAAATCTTCTCTTTATTGAGCAAGAGATATCACAAGGCGACAAGGAGTTCAACCAAAAATATTTTCCGAAAAATCTTTTGACATCTAAAACTTGGTCACCTCAAAATCGTGGAGAAACCCTAGAGTCCTTGCGGTAAAGGAAGCAAAGGAAATTGAGTACACAACCTTCACTGATATACGTCTTCGTAAGAATCTCGAAGAAACAACGTAGATTTCAGTTTACAAAAAAAAACAACGTAGATTTCTCTGAAATCGCTCAAACCCGGAAGCCATCGACGATGACGAAAACAAAGCAAAACGGGAGATCATATCCCTCACTGTTAGATCGTCTTCCAAAACATAAGACTTTGGCTACTTAACAGATATATTTTTGTCGGGATTCGTTGGAATACTCCTGATATATGGGTGTTTATCGGAAATCCATCGAGAATTCCTCGCGGATTTCCAACAAGTCTACGACTTGTATTTTGCAAGTTCTCGTCGGGAATTATTCTTGTTGTGTTATGATTATAAGATTGATTTTTGTTGATCGGACCAAAAACAGCCCTCAGTAACGTTTCATTTAAACTAAAATTGCATGAAATAAACATGCAACTTTTGGAGCACTTTCTTTCAAAACATGCAACTTCAGGAGAAAACTCTACCTCTGAATCTTCGGAGTACTCAGAAGATGAGGATAATCCAAGTGAAGATCATGACAAGTTCATTGAAGTGATCTCTAAAAGACACAAGAAGCTGCAGAAGGTCAGGTCTAGGGCTAGGGGCCCTTTAAACCTCTAACTTTTTACCTCTTATATATGGATCTTTTTTGTTGGAATATAAGAGGATTTAATGATTCTGTAAAGCGGCGTGGTTTTAGGAAATGGTTAAAGAAAAATAAACCTATATTCGGAGGTCTCATTGAGACACATGTACAGCCGGCAAATGCAGCGACTATAGTATCTCGTTCTTTGCCGGGTTGGTTTTGTGACAACAACTATGATTTCTCAGAGCTGGGGCGTATTTGGATAATCTGGCACAGTTCGGTCTCTGTTAGGATACTCTCGAAATCTCTTCAGCTAGTAAATTGTCTGGTCAAGCTTCCTACTTCAGTCCAAGAAATAATGGTCTCTATAGTCTACGGTTCAAATGATCAATGTGAGAGAAGGCTTCTATGGTCGGAACTGGAAGCTATTTCATGTGATCCTCAATGCAGTGGTGTTCCATGGTTGGTGATGGGTGATTTTAACGAAATAATCTCACCTTCAGAGCATTCCCACTTTGATCAATTCTCTTCCAAGCGGGGGATGCGCGACTTCAGTGAATGTCTTGACCGAAGCTCATTATCTGATCTCCCTTTCTGCGGCAACACTTTCACTTGGACAAACAAGCATGTATCAAAGAAGCTAGATAGAATTTTGGTAAATGATACATGGTTGATCAAATTTCCAGAATCTATTGGTGTGTTTGGTGAACTCGGAATCTCAGATCACAGTCCATGCTGTGTTTTCTTAGATCAGCTGAGACCTAAACAGAAGAGGCCCTTCAAGTTTTTCGCTCATCTAACTCAGCATCCAGATTTCCAAGTCTTGATTAAAGCTTGCTGGGACTCTCTCTCTTTCCATGGCTCGCGACAACTGTGTATCTCAAAGAAACTGAAGGCACTCAAACCAGTTATTCGAAACTTCAGCAAAGACAACTTCTCCAATCTGGAAAAGCGGGTTTCTGAAGCTTTTGAGCATCTAATCCAATGTCAGCAAGTCACCTTATCTGACCCTTCCCCTCTAAATGCAGAGGCAGAGAGAGATGCGCAATCTAAATGGTCTACTCTGGCAATAGCGGAGGACTCTTTCCTCAAGCAAAGATCACGGGTTCAGTGGACTTCTCTAGGCGATGCTAACACTGCGTTTTACCACAACACGATCAAATCAAGAAGAGATACCAATCAAATTTCTTTCTTCTTAGACTCCAACGATGCGGTAATAGACTCCCTCCCTGACATCAAAAATCACGCTGTGCAATATTTCACCGATATGCTAGGAGGACAAGTTACCCTGACTTCTTCTACGCCGGAAGCCATCGCTGACTTGGTCTCAATAAAATGCGACCTAACTGCCATTGCTTTATTGGATGCCCCTTTCACCGCCACAGAAATCAAACAAGCTTTCTTTGATCTACCGAGGAATAAGGCGCCAGGACCAGATGGATACCCGGGTGAATTCTTCTCCTCTCAGTGGGAGACTGTGGGTAAAGATTTGATTGAGGGAGTTAGTGAATTCTTTCGTTCAGGGAAGCTATTACAACAGTGGAATTCAACGATCCTTACCCTGGTCCCAAAGATAACAAACGCCTCAAGGATCTCAGAATTTAGACCTATTGCTTGTTGCAATTCTGTATACAAGGTGGTCTCCAAGCTTTTAGCAAACCGTTTAAAGCAAGTCCTGCCAACGCTCATCTCCAATGCCCAATCTGCTTTCATTCCTGGCCGTTTGCTTGTTGAAAATGTTTTACTAGCTACTGAACTGGTTCAGGGGTACAACTGGAAGGCAATCTCTAAACGATGTATGCTGAAAGTAGATTTGAGGAAAGCCTTTGACACATTGAACTGGAGCTTCATTCTCAACACACTAGAAGCGATGGATTTCCCCTTGACTTTTCGGAACCTCATAAAGCAATGCATAACAACGACCAGATTCTCTGTGGCAATAAACGGGGAGCTTTGTGGTTACTTTAAGGGAACTAAGGGTCTGCGACAGGGTGATCCCTTGTCTCCGTATCTATTTGTTTTGGCTCTGGAGGTTTTTTCGCAGATGCTGAGGGTCAAGTATAGTGATGGTTCTATTGGCTTTCACCCTAAAGCCACTGATCCCAATATCACTCATCTCGCTTTTGCGGATGATATCATGGTTTTCTTCGATGGAGAGAAACAGTCTCTGGATCACATTGCTCAGACATTTGAAGCATTCTCTAGGTGGTCAGGGCTCACTATGAATAGAACCAAGACAGAATTATATGCAGCAGGTCTGACCCAGCCTGAAACCGACGACTTGGCAAGTCTAGGCTTCACTCTCGGCTCACTACCTATTCGCTATCTAGGACTCCCTCTAATGCACCGGAAGCTACGGATCTCAGATTATAGACCGTTAATTGACAAATTAAAGAGAAGCTTCACTGCATGGTCTGTCAAAACTCTATCTTTTGCAGGTAGGAAACAGCTGATATCATCAGTGATATACGGTTCTATAAACTTCTGGACATCGGCCTTCATCTTACCTAAGGGGTGTCTCAAGCAAATAGAATCTCTCTGTTCGAGTTTTCTTTGGAGCGGCAAAATATCTGGTCATGTGAACACCAAGGTCTCCTGGAAAACGGTTTGCCTCCCTAAACAGGAGGGTGGTCTTGGACTAAGGGATTTCGGTCTTTGGAACAAGACGCTGTGCCTAAAGCTTATCTGGAGATTGTTTGATGATACACAGTCGCTGTGGGCTGACTGGATGAAGGCTTACAGAATTGGCGGTAGCCAGATTTGGGAGATCGATGAGAATATTGCCACCTCTTGGACATGGCGCTCCCTTTTACATCTTCGTCCTCTTGCTGAGAGATTTATTCGTGCTGATATCGGTAATGGGGAGAAAATTAGCTTCTGGTGGGATTCTTGGACCCCAATGGGACCATTAATTAAATATTTTGGGCCAAGGGGTCCTACAGAACTAGCGATCGCATCAAATGCCTCTGTGGCAACTGCTTGCAATCAGCATGGATGGATGCTTAGGGGAGCTCGCTCTCCGGCTGCGGAAAACCTACACATTTATCTCACAACAATCCCCCTCCCTTCAAGCTCAAATCAACCAGATTCATACGTGTGGGAGGCAAATGGAATCAGTCTCCATAGATTCTCTGCAAAAGCCACCTGGGAGGACTTAAGACCGAGAGATACGGTCAAACCGTGGACATCTAGTGTCTGGTTCTCAGGCTCTGTACCTAAGCATGCTTTTACTCTATGGGTGGCCCACCAGGATCGCTTGCCAACGCGACAGAGGTTAGCTCAATGGGGCATCCCTGTCCCATTAACATGTTGTCTATGTAATAATTATGTTGAAAACAGGGATCATCTATTCTTGCGATGTGAATGGAGTGAGCAATTATGGCATATGGTCCTACACAGATTGGGAGCAAGACCGATAGCTTTTCACACCTGGACGGCCTTTGCTGAATGGCTAAACATCAGAGATTCAGAGACATCTAGACTCCTGAACAGGCTAGCCTCACAAGCTGCAGTTTATAGCATATGGCAGGAAAGGAACAAGCGCCTTCATGACTCGACCTCTACCTCCCCTGCACAAGTTTTCAAGATTATTGATCGTCGCGTACGGGATGTCATTCTGGGACAGCGGCAAAGAAAAAGCTTCCATCCTCTGATGCAGAGATGGCTAGCTCACCTGTGAAGAATTACATGAGGAGATCATGGAAATGCTCTTCTGGCTAGACCTAACCTTGTTTTTATTCTTTTTTGCCAAGGTTAATTCTAGACTGTCTTAAAACTATTGTAACATGTTACAATCATGCTTCATTTTATATGATAATTCACATATTTGGCAAAAAAGTTTTCGAGATTTTGATTACAATTATAAACCTTCATGCTGATAAACGAAAAGAAACTAACGTCCCAAATTTTGTATATAGTGAACAAATAATAGGCTTTGCACGAATGTATATGTAACAAGCCAATGTTGTAGTTGAGTTATGTGGTGAGAACATCTGGAAGATTGGTTCGAGTACCAAGAATTTTACCTCCAACGTCAGGGAACGAATTGAAACCAGACAAAGGGATTACTTTTCCAGTGTGATCAACGGAGAGTGGGTACTTAAGAAGATGTCCTTGTAAAGGAACGAAACTGTCATCTGTGTATTTCTTCCAGTTATCTTCACTTATCATATTAACTCTCTTCACACATTCCAGGGTTTCAGGTTCTTTGAATATATCATCTATCTTTCCCATGTGCTCTGCCCACAACGACATCCTGTAACCATAAACCTGGCCACGAGGGTGTTTATTCCTATGGCCCCATGTTTGGTGGTTTTGGTAGGCTCCCATTGCTATCTCTGTGTCTCGCGATCCTGCCATTGATCTCTGGTTGATATTTGCAGAGCCTAATAACACATACTCGTCATCAACTACCATTCCCTTCGCGTGTACATATATCATAAACCTTCCCCATTTTTGAGATGCTGGGACCTGATCAATAATACACACTATGATATTCCTCATATTGAACAAACTACGGAATTGCTAAGATGCAATGTTACCATTTCGCCGCTGCTTGATACACAATTTTGATCAGATGGCAGCTCCTCACGGTTACCTAAACAATAAAAGTTGAGATAGTCTTGAGGGTTAACATTCTCAAGGTCCATGTGCTTTATTTCCCGTGCTATGATCTCATACATCATTTGCATTGTTTGCCCCTACATTAGCGCAAGAATAAGAGGTAATAAATAACCCGTAGACAAAATCGTTAGAACTATAATCACTAGAACATGGAAACGCATACACACGGAAAAAATAGACGTTCCCTCAATGTTTTCATGAAAGAGATTATATTCTTTCTTCATAAATCACAGAAAAAAACGATATCCTTTTTCAGATGATTTTTGAAGTACCTGCCAGTAGAGAATTTCTTGTACAGGCGCCGAAGAAGGATCTCCTTCAGGCCACATTGGAATCACTATGTATACTGCAAATCTTTCTCTCGCCCTTATCTTGGTGGCAATCTTCAGTGCAAGTTCTATGGGAACTAGATTATCAGCACCTACAAAGGCATATAAACAGTTATACAAAATTAAAAATAATGGTATCTGTTATATATTAACCAAGTCGAGTGTGTTCAAAGACCTGCTTCTTTGTAATTCGGCCATACAAATGATGATCCAATAAAATATTGATTCTCGATATATATAAAGTGTTGTGCAGATCTGATAGCTTGGATGTAAGCTGTTTGTATACTCTTCTCAATCACAAGATTCTTAGCACACACTAGATTCTGTCAATAATTGTAACGCAAAACTTCTTAGTAAAATAGTTTGATTAACACAGAAGCAGTCTTGCACAGAAAAAAATGATAATAATATTGGGTTTTTCTTATGCCAGGACCTGTGCGTGAGCTTTATGAACATCCTTAGGAAATCCTTTCAGTGATCCTGAGTCAATAGACCTGAAGACCTGTAGTGAATAAAAAACAAAGTTATTCATATAGATATCCAAATCTACGTACGAGAGAGCATGTTAGTCGAATTCATAGACAAATATTATAATGTTTTGCCACAAAGACTTCAACAACCAATTGATAAGTGGTAACGTAAATACCTTAACTTACCTGAACATGCCAGTTTTGCTTATCATCGTCCTTAGAGACCCATAAAGTATCATTTGTTGGAACTGCTGTAGACGGGCTTAAAATCCACGAGATTCGTTCCAGTTTTATCAGAGAATCATCGTGCCAGCGAGTCACCCTCTTGAATTTTTGTCCAATCTCAGACCATTTTGTAGCTTTTTTCCAACGTTGCTCAAAGTTTATGAGTATATCGTAAGCTGCTGGCCCTTCAATTTTGCAGTGAAGATCATGCCACGGTTGCCTAGGTGCTTTGGTTCCTCCCTTCCATCCGAATTTGTGCACATATAAAAAATGTCAAATTGTATGCTAAATTTGGAAAAGTTTCGGTGATCTAAGAGCATGTTTAATGAGGGTTTTTAGGGTGGAGTTCTTAGCGGAATACAAGAATCCGATTCTTAATTTTTAATTAAAAAAATTAAGAAATTTAAGAACTGGGTCTTTATTTTTTTAGTTAAAAGTTAAGAGACGGGTTCTTATATTCCGCTAAGAAACCCACTATAAAAACCTTCATTAAACATGCTCTAAGTACTTTTAATATAAGAGGGGTTTTGGTGTACTTGGGGGTTATTATGCAATAAAACGAAATGTCAGAGATTAGAAGAAAAAAAAACAGTTAAAGTTAGTTGCTAAATATAGACTTTTTTGTGCGAGCTAAATATAGACTAAAGTGAAAATATAAATGTTGTAGTTTTTTTTTTATTAACCACAGTTTCCGATTCCACTTAATTAGTGGGACCGACTAATCTGAGGACCACAGTTTCCGATGCCACTTAGTGGAGCCGACTAATCTGAAGGACCTTGGCATGCCGATCATATAAATCCCCAGTGACCAAGTGGAATCGAACTGCGGGTACCGTATTGTATTTTTCTCCTCCAAGTACCTCTAGACCAACTCCGCTTAGTTCGTTGTAGTTTTCTTTTAGAACAGTTTTGTGATTATTTTATTTAAGAACAATGCTTGTAACCTTTGTGGAATATGCATGTAGCATTTGTGGAAGTTCTTTTCTTAAAACACGTAGAAATTCTATAAATGTAACACTATCTCTACTTATTTTGTTATATTTTTCTTCTAAACTAGAAGAATTTCTACAACGAAGATGAGATTTATTCCTATATTTTTAGATAGTAATTTTGAAATATAAAATAAAAAAATAGAGGAATACTACTTGTTTCTTTATATTTAGAGAAAATAGCAATTTTTATTTTAGATTAATAAATAGAGATGACTTGGAATAAATTTGCTCATAAATACTACTCCCTCTGTTCTGAAATTTAAGATGTTTAGAATAATTTTTATGTTCTAATATATAAGATGTTCTCATCTTTCTAGGTAACATTAAGTTTATCGAAAACTATGTAACCAATCAAATTTAATAGTTTTATTTTGTAATTGATTGAGTAGTTTTTAGTTTATAATTTTAATGATACTTTCTAGGTGAAAAGAAATTTTCTTAATAAGTGTTTACTACCCAAAACATCTTACATTTCAAAACAGAATGAGTATTATAGAGGTTACTATAGAACTAGGTTGGAGATGCTCTATGCATGATTTGTTTGGAGATTATCATATTTGAACTAGAACTTCAATAGTTTAGAAGAATGAAAAAAAAAAAAAAAACCTACTGAAAATGTGGGATTGTGGTAATCACCCTGGAAGACCGTGTCTAAACCCTTGAAAAGTCTATGTTCAGGTGTGTCATATCGACCATCACACAGATCAAGTCCTCCAATAAAAGCAGCTATCTTTCTGTTGTTACCGGATGCTTGTGTATCGACAATTACACATTTTTGATGATGCGAAAAGACAGTGCCCACAACCTAGTCCATATGCCATTAAAATACTGCAGGATCATCATCATGAAATATATAACTTAGGTAAAATATATGCACAGTTCTGCATCACTGTTATAAAGTTCTTTTGAAGAAAGGGAAAAAAAAACAAAAAAAGTAGTAATACAAACACAACAAAAAGCATACCTGCTGCTTGAAAATGCTAAGCTTACTACTAGCGTAACGGGGCGATAGCACACACGTAACTGAAGAGCGCCTGAAGAATTTCCGAGTTTCTTCATCATGCGTTTGCATTACTCCCGTCTATAATAAAAAGTAAGAAGCAAATTCTCAGAATCAAAGACTTTTTATAACAAAACAATGTAATCTATAGATTTGTTACCGTGTTAATGAAAAATTTGCTGTGAGAAGTTCTATCATCCCATACCAACAACAGCACCCTGACACCTTCTTGTGATTTATACTTTAACAGATCACCGAGACTGAGATCCCCGCCATTGGGTAGTTTCCGCGACTGATCCCTCACCAACTTCACTTTGTGGAAAATGGACCAACCAATAACGTAGACCATGTGGTGAGCCTCCAAAATTGAGTGGCATATGTCTTCCCAGCATCGCTCGTGCTGGTACAAAACTCCGTCTTCTAACTCAATTTCTGGCATGTTGTCGTGCACGTGCGCGTCTTGGTACAAAGTGACGTGCCCACCAGTCCTCACTGGAAAATAACAATTAGCCACTCCTGTTGATGTAATTCCATGATTATAAAGAGGGTTCTTTTCATACGGTACAAATCTCATTTCCAATCGAACAGCAGAATCTGGTTTCGGCGAGCCAATGATCGGGAACCATCCGTTGATCGTCTCACCCAGTTTAATTTTAGCAGTAGAGACTGTTGCGATTCCGATCAGATCTGCTCCGAATACATCGTTATCCTTTACATAAAACTCAATTTGAGAGACTGGATGTGCCAATGGAATTTTAAAATGCTCGCTCCAGACAGGATTTTGGGAATTTGAAATAACACGGGTACGGGCTACCGTGGCCCCGGCGAGGCAAACAGTTACATATGGGTCACTAGTGATTATATTGTTACGTGTACGCCTATGGCTACCCTTAGGAGAAGAACTATGCTTATCGAACAAATTTAATGTGTTGAAAACACGACGGATCCTTTCAAAGTGAAGGTCCATGTTGGGCAAGTATCGTGCCTCAATGATTTGGAGTTCAAGATCTCCATGGAGGTAAACTAAACCACTTTGTTTCACATTGGCCATTTATGAGAAACTCAGAAGCACAGAAAAAACAAAGAAAAAGAAAAGTAATTCTAACCGTGTTGTTACAATTTGAACTTCAAACAAAAAGTTGTTACAGTTTGAAATTTCTCCAAAGCCAACGGCGAAAAAACCGAAGGCCTTGATAAACTGAAAAGGAGAAACAAAAACCAAAAATTTGTTGAAATCAATACTTTTATTTTGTGATAGTTAAAAGTATTCGAATATGACAACATGTGGTAGGTAAGTGTTTGAAAGAGGTAAAATGGATAAACTTAGGTTAAGTCGAAAATAGTGCGAAGTTAAATACTTGTATTTGAATTATTCAATAACTACAAACGAGAAGCACGCATGACCACTGTATTTAAAAGAAAATAGAATCTAATGAATCACCTGAGTCACATATATGTGCAACTCTAAAATGGGTTGATATATAAGTCAATAACTTAGGAGGCTTATTGGATTTGATAATTTGGGAAAATTCCATTTTATCTCAAGTCTTTTCTTATTGAACTTGATATTTACAAAAGTTTTTTATAAATCCAGAATTATTGAATCTATATTATTAAATAAGAATCATTATGTCCTTAGTTTTTGGAGATAATTACATTACCATACCACTACTTTTTAAAGAACTTTTTTAATTAATTTCGGCAATTATAATGCCAACCAATCGTAATGAAGGTTATAAACTGACCAATCACAAGCCCTATCGAAGCCCACTCAAGTTATAATCGATGATCCGCTCTTTTTTTAACCCCTAAAACTCAATCTTATTACTAGTTTTGCTACTAGTCTATACTAAGAAATCAGAATTCATAATAAAATTATCTGTTTGGTTTTCGGAGATAATTACATTATTGTGCCACTATTTTAAGAATTTTTTAATTAATTTCGACAATTATAGTGTCAACCAATCATAATGAGAGTTGTAAACCGACCAATCACAGGTGCTATCGAAACCCACTCAAGTTCTAATCTTATTTTGTATTTTAAATATTCACCCTTATGTTAATTTAGTCAAGTGAATTTTTTTTAATGTGATTGTTAAAATGGTTTATGGTCTGTTGCTTTTTTCTAATAGGTTAGGTTTTCAAAATATTTGTTTTATGTTAAGTCATCTATTTTTATTTATACTTTATTTTTTGTATTTTTTTATATTGTGTCTCACTCTTTGATACTGTACAAACATATATTTTTATTATTATATCAATATTGAATTTATGTTTGTATTTTTATGGGATCAGTACATGAATGTTTTTGTAAGGATACAATTATTTAGAGTATAATAATTTCCTTTGTATTTTATATTTATTGTTATTTATTATATCATATTATATTTTGTTTTCCCAACTATTTATTTTTAAAATATTTGTTTTGATTACGTGTTAATTCGCGTGTGTGATTTTCAATCATTTTCTTTTACTTTTTAAAACTTGATGAAATCCAAAAAAAACATTATCATAAATAAATTTTTCTCCTTTTTAATAGAAGTTTTCTATTATTGTTGAACTATTTTACGTATATTCACTAAATAATTATTTTTTCACTAATTCCTTTCTTTTAAAACTTTTGACTAATTTTTCATCAACCTTTTTGTTCTCAAAATCAAAATCAACTGAGCATATATCAATAAACCCTTCTAATATATTAAAACAGAAGTCACAACTTTGATTCATGTGTGATTTTTTAAAAAATGGACCATCACTGGAAATCAGTTATTATTTATTCATTACTAATAATATGTCTTACTATATCACTCCAAATATTCCCATCCACGCCTAATAATACGGTTCGGTTAACAAACATATATTTGCTTCCTTATTCAATTAAATATGTGAAATCAATGTTGGTAATATAAACCATTATCAAACCAGTCCTTAGACAAATACATGACGGTATAGTTCCAATTCTGAACCGGTTACTATAATTTAATTCATTCTGTTTTCACCTGGAATGAACCATAAAACCTCTGTTTTAGTTTCTTGTAGTCACTTACGTCATCATATATATATGATCAACTGATGACCCAGCTCGATTATTTGAAGCATTTCACCTGAAAAGAACCATCAAAGCAGTCGGCTTTAGTTTATAATCGCTTCTTAGACATTATGTACATATATGATCAACTGATAATCAACCTCCAGAATTTAAAACCCATATATATGATATATGACTAGATTTTAGTGGGGACGCACTTTGATGATAGTTCAATATCAATAACATTTAATATATTTTATTAAATTTTACATAACTTAATTATAGTATCTTTAAATATCTTTATTTTTATTTAAAATACTAACAGATATTTTAAAGACATATCTAATAAAATCTTTCAAATATCTTTTGGAATCTTTTTAAAATATATTTCCGAGATTAGTTAATTAAATTTTTAATTCAAAACATATAATTATAAACTAAATTTTAGTTAGTTGATGACAAAAAATATTAATTTAGTTTTGATTGTAAATAAAAATTAATAATTATATAAAATACTGTTAAAAATATTTTAATAATAATAACAATTTTTAATTGATTCAATTTTCAAAATTATATTTAAGAAATATTTAAAAAAATTAAAAAATAAATATTCGTTCATATTTCTAATTTAAAAATGAAAACTAGATCTTGACCCGCAAAACCGTGTGGGTGATTAGTTTTATTTTACACACATAATTCTTTGTTTACATGATTAATTGTAATATTTACCATATTACAAATTGTTTAATATAATATTTTAAAACACAACAATGTTATAGTTCACATGTAATAATTTAAATCATGTACAAAATTTTAATTTGAAAATATTATTAGTTAAGGATCAAAATTTAAGTGAAAAGTATTATATTAAACTAATATCACAAATTTTAAAATATTTAAAAAATGTTTTTAAAAGAAATATTTGTCTTTATTTCTAATTTAAAAATGAAAGTATCTTATCTATTTAGCACATAAATTATGACTTATTTCATATGTAATTTTTTTAATTTAGACAACTTAGAAGTCATACCTTTAAATATTTTTACCATGTAATACAATTAATTACACATGCCTTCATAGATGAAACATTTAATATTTATTCATATCGTATATATAAGATTTTAGTCTGCTGTTATTAACATCTGTGTATTCTCTGAGTTGAAAACCAATTCGATTTATTATTTAAACATCTATACTAAATTGGTTTAATTAATCATTTTATACCAAATTCTCGGTTCAGCTTAATTTCATTTCTATATATATATTTCAAATTTAGAAATAAAATAAAAATTATGTAAATCAATATTGTTACATAATAATGTTTTTAAAATAAATTTTGTTACAAAAATACAAATTTTATAAATTTTATAGTAATAATATCATACGCCACAAAATTATTATTATAAAATTAGATAATATATAACACTAAATTATATTAATTTATTAATATATTTTATTGCATAATCTAAAATATTTT
Organism: Brassica napus; assembly: GCF_020379485.1. Lineage (NCBI taxonomy): Eukaryota > Viridiplantae > Streptophyta > Magnoliopsida > Brassicales > Brassicaceae > Brassica > Brassica napus. The sequence continues at coordinate 6,137,305 of NC_063441.1, read as the reverse complement.
AGTAATTAAAAAACCCGTACGGTCGTGCGGGTCGAGATCTAGTTTTGTTTTAACTTAGATACTGTCACCGTTATAGTGGTCTCAATTAGATATAATTATTGCTGTATATATAAGGTCGAATTACTGGTTTTGTCCCTCCTGATGTCACATCTAAGAAAATTATACATTAGTTTAGTATAATATTTCTGATTAGAATATATAACTTGAAAAAGGAAAACATGTGTAAATGTATTGGTTCTAATAAAAATATATTTAGTTATGTAACTGAAATCCAAAGTTTTGAAACAAAAATATTCGTCATTACAAAGCCATTATCACAAAGCACATGAAATAATAAAATCTAGCCTAATTAATTATGACTTATGAATTAAGTCATAATGTGTCTTAGAATCTTAAACCCCACGTTTACTCGTGTAAAAACAAATGCTGACATAGCGTTCCAAAAAAAAAAACGATGTGTTGTAGCAGGAGGAAACAAAAGGATAGTATAACTTTATAAGTACTGATTTGAAATTATCTATAAGCTAACTTACCTAAATTGTGATTTAGCTTATCCATTGATGTGCACGTCATAGCTTGCCCATCGATGTTGTGCATGTCTTGAGAATATGAGAATGGATATCTTTGACAGTTGAGTAATGCTTCCCTTCATCATCCTGAATGTGGAGGATTCTGTTGTAACTTCGTCTCTGCTTCGTTTTGGCATGAAAATATTTCATGTTCTTATTGCCTGCTTGTAGCCATAAAATTCTGCTTTTTGGTCTCCAATACTCTTCTTCCATCCTGTATTGAAGTTGGAGTTGAGCTTTTAGAGTTTGGAGATAAATATAATATATGGCAGGAGATTCATAGGCTTTCTGAATATCCACTTTTAATTGCTCAATCACCTTCCTTGAGTTAGTGTTCCTCTTGCTCTTCCAGTTTGACAAAGCTCTGCGACATTTTCTGATGATAGAATGAATGTCCCTATATGTGACATTGGCACAGTCTTGATTCCAGGCATGCTCAATTACTTGGTTGAAATCAGGCAGGAGTCTCCATCTCGTATCATATCTGAAAAGATTGACCTTTTTCCATTTAGTAGCATTTATGCTAAGAAGCAGAGGTCTGTGGTCAGATCCTATCCAAGGCAGAAGAGTTACAGTAGCTGTCGGGTACATTTCTAGCCAATCACTATTAGCTACTGCTCTATCCATTCTAGACATAATCAAATATTTTGACCTTTTGCCAATCCAAGTAAATCTTCCACCTATGGTTTTAATATCGTGAAGACCAAGAGCGCAAAGCATTCTGTTGAAAGGAGATAAGGAAGTGACTAACCGAGTTAAGCTGTCCTGCTTCTCTTGTCTTGTCTTGTCTTTAATTCATTGAAGTCACCTAACATCAACCTTGGCTTATTCTGAAAATAGCCTGCATTTTCAGAAGATATAATGCTGTGCCGTTGGCGATTGCGGTACTTTACAACTGGATTTCCATAGATATAAGACAACCAAAAAGTATTGGTGCCTTCTTGTACACACATATCAGTATTATACAGAGAGGGGTTACCCAAAAAACTAAGCCCAACCCCATCATTCCAAAAGAAAGCCGCACCTCCGCTACTGTCGTTAGCCAGGATGACCAAAAAATTCTTATAACCCAAATCCTTAGCTAAGTCTTGTACTACAGTATCTACATTTTTAGTTTCTACGAGAAGCATTATATCTGGATTGTAGGACCTTTTAATGTCCTTTAGGTGGGGAATTGTCAAGGGGCTTCTCAAACCTTGACAATTCCAGTGTAAGATCTTCATGCCGCCTGTGATGGTTTGAGGCGAACCATCAAACTATAATCAGAATGCTCAGTTTGTTGTCTTTTTGCCAATGAAGATGTAGCTTGGGTTTCAGGATCTTCTGGAGTCTTCCGCTTTGTGCCTTGATCAGGTAGAGTAGATGATATCTCCATATGCTGAGTTGGGAGATGCTCCATATGGCTTTGCTGAATCTCTTGAATACTTGGTTCCGGAGGCGTAGGCGGCACCACTTGCACAAGAGCAATCGTACCAACAGTCTGCTCCTGCTCTCCTACGATGCTGAGATCTTCCGTCTGTATATTACGATCTTTGCTCTGATCCAGGCTTGTGTGCCCAGTTGCAGTAGTGCCAGATGATTGACCGACCTCCATTGAAGTAATGTACTCTCCAATTGCCGCCCTTTTTTCTTGAGCAGTTACATATGGATTAGAACCAATATCCATTAGCTCATATTGTCTTTGCTGCAATTGGGGAGACACATCGCAAGCTTCATACCCATGCTTTAGACTTCCACAAAGCATGCAGAACTTCTGGAGCCCCAAGTATCTAAATTCGAGTTCGACTGGTGGCTGATGTTTCAAGAGCTCCAGTGTTCTTGTAAGAGTAATGACATCATCTTCATCAAAGAGAATTTTTACCCAAACCTCAGCTTCCTTTACAGAAGTGGGCTCTATGATAGTAACTTCATCCACATGTCCCAGCTTTGATCCAATACTGTCCACAATTCCATAGCATCGATACATGTCAGGGAGGTTGAAGATTCTTACTCTGGACGGGATTTGCCTAAGGAAGGTCGGATGACTTCTGTTCGACCATCGGTCTAGAGCAACGATCCATCCCCGGTAAGTGTATGGCTGTTTATCCAGCACTTTCAGCAGATGTTGATCCTTTTCGAAATAAAAATTGACCATTCCATCATCATTGATTTGGCTCTCCACCTTCCTGACAAGTTGCCAAATCCTTGACAGAGCAACCTTCATCTCCGCTGGGTTTTGATGGAAAGGGTTAAGACCCTTGGCTACCAGACAGCGTCGGTGGTCCTTCTCAATCCACTTCTCCTTGTCTGCTCCAAGCTTGAGGTTTTGGAGAGCTTTCAAGATGATCTTTGTAGGATCTGCTTGTTGGTAGTTGTCCTAATTAGGATCAGGATATTGATTTTCGGATTGCATGTCGAAGGATTGAAATTTGGTGCAAGATTCGTGATCGATCGAAATTCTCCTAGAGACTTTTGAAAATCGCCTTGTAAAGCGGTAGTTAGTTTTTAATGGGGTTAAATGATTTATACTATTAAAGCAGGATCCTATTGTCTTTTTTACCTTAATCTGCCTTTTTATTTATTAACATTGCATGTTTCATTAAGGACAATCAAGTAATATTAATAACACATCTATATTGGGTCATTTTTCCGGATCTAGCCCACAGCAGATCTCTCTTGGGCCATTTGGGCCGATTAAGAAATCCGATCTAATTCTCTCATTTTTTTTTCCTTTGGGCCGTTGAGTCTAAGTTCAAATAATTTTTTTTCCACTATTATTAATTATTTTTTTTTCTTTTCTTAATATAATTTAAGGATTCATAAAAAATTGAATTTTTTCATTGAAAAATATAAATCTTTATTAAAAGTATATAATTTTTTTATATTAAAATATTAACCACGTAATAAAATTAATTTATCAGAATTATAACAACTTAATTCATTAAAGAAATAAAGTTTAATTTTTTAAACATAAATAGTCATTTAAAATGAAATACAATAAATAAAAATAAAAATTTTAAGTTTTTTATAAAATAAAATACAAATATATAAAAATATGACATTTAGTAAATATTTGTCAATTGAAAAAAAAATCTGCGTTTTGAAAGCGCGGATCAAAATCTAGTAATTATTTAAATTGATAACAATCAGTATTAACGTTGGCAACAAGTTGTGCAAAAAAAAAAAAAACGTTGGCAACAAGTGAAGAGTGAGTTACGTGGCTACAAATCGTGATATCATTGGTTCAAAGCATAGCGATGACGTGTTTTCTTACATATAAAAATAATCTAATTTACTACAGATCCGAAGGAAGAAATCGAAGGATGGCGAAGCTGGTGATCTTCACCGTAGTTGTTATCACCATTTTCTCCTTTGGAGTCTCCGTTGATGACAAATGTTCTGCTTGCAACGCCGTCGCGGTATGCTCGCTTGGAATCTCTCTCGATGTTTTATTTCCCTAGTCTCTGATCTACTTCCCTCGCACTAATATGGGTGGGTGTCGATGCTGTGCAGGAGGAATTGGAGTCACAGCTTTTGAAGGTAATACAAAATTACAATAGTATTCGAAGCCTCCCTGTTTCTGTTTCAATGCTAGTTCAACCTTTTGATGTGTTAAGTCTTAAACAGGAAAAACCACGAAACCATCTTGATTTGAGAAACAGACTCAATTCTAAAGGCCAGCGTGAGGGAAAAGTTATTGATTATAGGTACGTCAATCACGCATCCTTGTCCGCTTAGACTTTTTGTAATACTTTTGGAAACATGAGACAAGAGAACTTATTGGGCATATTTGTAATTGTGATCCTTACTACAAGTGTGGACTGTATGCTTGATTGCTTTCAAGAATGTAACATGGATTAGTAGTTAGCAGCTACGATGAAATGCAAATAATCTAACAATTTTTCTTAACCATTTGTTAATTTGTCCCTGTATATCTATTTTTTCAAATTCAAATAGAATGAGCGACCTGAGGGTGGTTGATTTGCTGGACGGTCTGTGTGATAGAATGCAGGACTATACTCTACAAAAGGTAAGCCAAGTTCGTGTATAATTCCTTTTGATCTATCAATTCGATTCTAACTCCAACATTTCCGCAGGTTGAATCTAAAAATAGAGAATGGGTCAAAGTGGAAAGTTTTGACAATCTAACAAGTAATGTCTATTTCCTTTTAAATTTTACAATCTGTTCATCACACATTTGGCTTCTCCAGCTGCTTCAATAATGTTATTTTAATAAATTAAGCTTAGGTGCTTCTTCTTAAACTGTTGATCGAGGAAGATTCTGGAATAAGTATTGTGGCTGTGAAGCCTTTATCTCTCTAGTTATTATTAGTAGGTTTAGAGACTTGTTTGGGATTAATGTTCCGTGTTTGTGTGTTTTCATAGATAAACAAGAAGCTAAAGCGCATGCAAATGACATTTCAACTTATTGCGGAAGGTAAGACAATCGAGAACATCCGCAGTATCTTGTTCCAGCTTAATATTTCTTTAAACTCTTGTAAAATCTCTATGTAATTGATTAACACAGATTGCTGGAGGAAACGGAAGATGAGGTAAACTTTCTGCTGACTCTACTTTTAAGTGACGAGTAGAATTATACCAAATTTCGTTGATGTTGATGAGGGATGGCAGCTTGCTGAGGTAATAAAGAATGGATCACTAAAAGTAGGAGATGCCCGCAAGGTTCTGTGTCAAACTTTAAGTAACCACTGCAGCAAATCAAGGTTAGTAAAATAATTATTCATCTTCCACATTTCCATCTTGAAGGGGACTCTTTAAGTATATGTTTTAGAATCAGTTTAATATATTAAAACCATTCATCACTGAGAATAAGAGAATCTCACAATCTTATCTTCTCGAAATGTAACATGATTCCGTATTTTGCATTCTAAATTCAGTGAAACAGATTCAGAAGATGAGGACGACGACGATGCAGATGAATTATAGCCCATTCCAGGGAAATCTCACACCACTTATTTTACCAACAAGGTCGCACTACAAAGACATTTTTTACTCATATGTGGTTTAGACACCTTTTCAGCTCTTATGTTCCATCGATAATCCGTTCTAGAAAACTTAATGAGACTGTGACAGCGTTCTGTTTTAGAACTTTTTTCTCGAAGACATTTAAATTAGCTAACCAGAATTATGATACCAGTCTAAATTATATATTAAAATATAAATTAAACCTAGATTTGTACTATCACTGTGAAATTGTTCTTGCTAAGACTCAGATTGTTCGTTCATTTACTCATGAGTCATGTACCACGTTCTATCTACACGTTCTTTCTTTCAATTTTGGGTTGTTCTTCTTAACTTTTGCGTGTTCATCTAGATAATGCATCTATTAAATCTTTCAATTTTTGGTTGTTCTTCTTAACTTTTGCGTGTTCATCTAGATAATGCATCTATTAAATCTTTGTTCTATATACTAGTTTTAATAATTTTTTTAAAAAAAAACTTGCCACTTGATTTTGGAGTTTTGGTGAAAGTATTAATTCTTATAAAAATGTAATTTGTTGTTAGGGCGAGAAATAAGATTTCACAACTATAGCTAAAAAATGAATTTGCAGCTTCAGTATAAAATTGCTTTCATTTTTTTTTATAATATTGATGAAAATGTGTTTTCTACGGTTTTATAAGAAAAGTTGTATTTGTTAAAAAAATGAAAATATGATTTTGCTTTTTTTGTCAACTAACTTTTATGTTAAAAATCCACTAAACGAATGAGTTTATTTTAGAGGGATGTATTGAACTGAAGATTTTAGAGAATTTTGATTTTTTCTTAAAATCCCATATTATTCAATTGATGATTTAAAATAAAAGTTTCAAATCAAGTGTTATCGAATGTGGAGTTTATGTGAAATCATTTAAAATCACTTGTAATCTCATGTTATTCAATTAACAATTTATTAAACATAAATCAAATCCAGTGTTATTCAAACCTAAACAATGTTTTAAAACAAAAATTTATGAAATAGATTTTAGAATGCTTTGCATCAATTTGTAGTTAAAAATTGTCCACACAGAATACCACCTCGACATGTGTTATTTCAAAGACCTTATAAGAAACTTTTGAGAAACAAACATACAGAAACATTCTCGTTGAGTTTCTCAATGGATTCACTGCTTCTAATTAACAATACAATCAGTCAGATTTCACTAAAGAAAATTTAAAGTCCCAGTGATTAGTTGACATGGAGAATATTGAACTGAGTTTCCATCGATGATGGTTTAGAGAAACCAGAAAAGAACATTACATTGATTCAAAGATCAATGATCGTCGTCTTTATACTGACGAGTTCTATAATTGACTAAGAGATGTAAAAATCTCAGTTGCAACTTCAAGGGTTATGAATATAACCCAGAAATAAGGTTATCTGATCTGGGCAGAGATGGTTAAGAGAAGAACAACAGTGTCTCATATGCCTATAAAACTTAAGAAAGAGATTATTAGAGATATTTTTGGACATCGTAGGCCACTAAAAAAGATGTTGCAACTGTTGTTTCTGTTACTGCAAGGATGTGGGTTGTGTTAGGCGATTAGTTATCATCACTAATGGATTAGGATTAGTCTGATAATTTTTATTGCTGTATCTCATGAATGTGTCTTGAATCTCAAGAATTGATTCATTTTATTGCTGTTTCTCATGAATGTGTCTTGAATCTCTATTTTGATTGCTGTTTCTCATTAATTCTTTAAAAAGTGACTTAGTGGGATTTAGTGGGTTTCAAATATTTTGATGGAATTTCAGATAGAGATTTTGATGGGGAGGGGATTTGGTAGAATTTTAAAACAAAAAAAAAAAATACTAATTTGATAAAATCCTTTTTTTATATTTCCAAACTGACCATTATCAGTATCAAAGTTAACATAGAATTTGTATCGTAACAAACCTTCTTTAATTGATAAATCCCTTGTCTTAAATTTTGGAAAGAAGCTTTAGACGATGCAATGATTGCTAAGGCATTTTCTTTTGTGGTCTACGTTGCATTGTAGATCCAATATGCTGCTATTGCTGTCCTGGGAATGGAGAACGAATCTAAGATGGCACTTATCGAAGGATCCAACCTTAAAGCCAAAAATATTTCAGCTTCCACCAGAATTGAATTGGGTGTTGGTAAAAGATGAACAAAGCTGATTAATTTCTTGAAGGGACAGAAACTAAACTTTATCTACTGTTTGTTTCAAGTCTTGTTTCAATTGGTATATTAAAGAACATTGTACTGAATAAACTTTCATCACAGAATAAAATCTCCACTGTTTTTAGTTGATACATAAAATATTGGGATGTACAGACACAAATATGCATGTATATATTAAACAAACACCATTACTGCATAATGCTAAAGAAACCTTATAATGTGTTGTGCAACAAATATAAAGAGGAAGGTTATGTTCAGCGAGACCATGTACAGCGAGATTTTGTTGTAAAACAAACCACGGTGGAGAAGATTGACACTGTTGAGATAAAGAGATTCTTTGGGGGAAGAAGGTTAGTGATTAGGAGGTGATAAGAGGGAAGTAGCGTCGGGAGAGAGGTAGCGTTTGGGAGGGATCAGAGATCGGAGAACGGGAGGCGGAAGGGAAAAGAGTGGAGACAGAAGGTAGGAACGTAGAAGGAAAAATAATAAAGTCATGTCGATCGAAGAGCATGGAATCGGTGCTGGCAAAGCGTGGGGACTCGACGGAGTGAAGTAAGCTTGTGTCACCATTATAACATTGTTGTGACTCTGTGAAGTACGAAAGAGAAAATGGAATATGTCATTTGTTTTTTTTATATATTTTTCAAATTCCATCACTTTAGGTGGTATTCTATTCAGTTGAATTTAAAGGGTGAATCATTTTTTTCTAATACTCTTAAATAATCTTTGATATAAATAATTGTGAAATCCATATTTTCCAATAAGGGGAGTTTTTATAAGATTTCTACAAATGCCATATCCAATAATCATGGATTTGTTAGAGTTTTTATAAATGTCATATTCTTTTTTTTTTTTTTTTGTCGACAACATTACAGACTCATATTGACCCTGTAAACCACACTGGTAGATGTTGATCCATGTGAACGACGAAAGACGTTTGTGTCCTGACACTGCGTGCTAGGTTATCCGCCTTTGTATTTTGCGTTCTTGGCACATGAATAATCTCTGATCGTATGAAACTCTCTTTCAGACTCTTGATATCTTCCAAATAACTTGCAAAAGCAGGCCATTCTTCTGGTGCTGAAACCATCTTCACCAATTGAGAACAATCCGTTGCAAACGTAACCTGAAATTGTCGTAAGTTTCTCATACATTCCATAGCCCATAGTAGCGCTTCCATCTCTGCATGTAATGGTGTTAGAGATGCCCGTACATTCCTTGCTCCCATCAACCCCTCAAATCCTTCTAATGTACTGAACCAACCCTGACCAGAGAAAATATCACCCTCTTTCCATGATCCATCTGTAAAACACCATCGTCCGGAAATTGACGGAAGGGACGTAACCTGTATCTGAGTTTCCATTTTCTGTTCATTCAAAACTTGTGCCTCTGCCCAGAGTATAGATTCCGTTTCTGCCAGTTTTAGAGTATCCTTAGGATCCATATCCAAATTGCTAAAAACCTTATTGTTTCTTCCTTTCCAAATATACCATAGTATCCAAGCAAACTGATGATCCTCCATCTGTGGAACAACCCTCCAAAAAAGATGATCCATATTCGTAAAAAGAGAACTCGTTGGGAAAATGACTGGATTTGTTGGTATCTTTGAAAAAGCCCAAACCTGAAGTGCTGGAGGACATTCGAAAAATACATGGTTAATCGACTCCTCCTCCGCTCCACATCTTGCACAACAAATCTCACCTTGCATCCCTCGCGCCTTCAGATTCTTCTTAACTGCTACACACCCTGATACCAATTGCCAAAGAAAATGTTTTATTTTTGGTGGACACCGGATTTTCCAACAAAAAGCCTTCAGAGCATCAACTGTTGGTCCCATCAATAATGGTGGTCGTTCCCTATCCGGGTAGATCCGCTCTACTTGGTAGCCTGATTTAACCGTAAATCTTCCATTGTTTGTGAAATGCCATCCTTCCCTATCGACCATCTGATTTCTGCTCAGTGGTATACTTTCTATAATTTTCACATCCTGTGGATCTACCAAATCCCGTAGGGCCTGCGAATTCCATTTTCGCGAAATGGGATCAATAAGTGATTCCACTGTAAGATCTGGATACAAATTGTGTTGATTTTTGTTGGCTGGTCTCGGGCGAGTGGTTGGGAGCCAGGGATCATTCCATACAGATATAGAAGAACCTGTTCCCACCCGTTTGATTAGTCCTTTGCTTACCAGAGATCTAGCAGATACTATACTCCTCCAGCCATATGACGGAGAGTATGAACGGATCGGTTCAAGAGGTGAGGCATGCCTATAATACCTCCCCTTGAAAACTCGAGAGAATAAAGTGTTTGGCTTTTCTATCAGCCTCCATAACTGCTTACCAAGCATTGCAGTATTGAAATCAGTTATATCCTTAAAACCTAAACCCCCATCTTCCTTACTGACGCATACTTTGTCCCATGATTTCCAATGCAGTCCTCGTGAACTACCTCCAGGACTCCACCAGAATTGTGCTACAGCACCCGTCAACCTTTTTGTGGTTGCCTTAGGTAAGCGATAACACGACATCGTATGGTTCGGCAATGCCGTAATCACTGATTTAATAATCACTTCCTTTCCTCCTTTTGTAAAAAACTTAAAAGTCCAACCATTGACCCTACTATTTAGACGATCCTGCACAAAGCCGAAAACTTGAATCTTCGAGCCTCCAAGATTCTCTGGTAATCCTAGATAAGATCCCATTCCCCCCAAATTCTGAATACCCAAAATATCTCTTAACTCCTGCCTGGTCGATTCCTCAATCTTATGACCAAATTGAATCGAAGACTTTTCAAAATTTATCAGTTGCCCCGAAACCATCTCATACTCTTTTAAAATCCTGAGAATAGTGTGACATTCCTCCTTTTGAGCTTTGCATAAGAACAAACTATCATCCGCAAAAAAAAGATGTGAAATCGATGGACATGCTCTGGCTACCTTAATTCCTGTTAATTGTTTCCCTCTCTCCGCCTTCCTGATATTTGCAATCAAAGCCTCAGTACACAAGATAAATAAATAAGGAGACAATGGATCTCCTTGTCGTAAACCTCTTTGTGGAACAATGAGCCCTCGTGGTTGTCCATTTAGAAGAACCCTATATTGAACCGAGGATATGCACTCCATCATTAATTTAATCCAATGCTGATGAAAACCCATCTTCTGTAATAAAGCTTTAATAAATTCCCATTCTATCCTATCGTACGCTTTACTCATATCCGTTTTAACTGCCATATACTTTCCTTGACACGCTTTATTTGTTCTTAATCCATGAAACATTTCCTGAGCTATAAGAATATTATCAGAGATCAAACGCCCTGCCACAAATGCCGATTGCGTCTCCGAGACGAGAGAGGGTAAATAGATTTTCAACCGTTGACACAAAACCTTCGATATTATTTTATAGCCCACATTACATAAACTGATTGGTCGCAACTCCGTCATCCTTGTAGGCCTTTCTGTCTTTGGAATCATACATATATTAGTAATGTTTAACCGTGCGTCCATCTCTCCCGAGACCAGAAAATTATTCACCATCTCTAGTAAATCATTCTTAATAATATGCCACGAATGTTGAAAGAAAAGAGCGGTCATGCCATCTGGTCCTGGTGCTTTCTCTGGATGCATCATAAAAAGAGCCTCTCTGACCTCATTCTCAGTCGCCATTCTCAATAACCATTGATTTATCTGAGGAGTAATCCCCGGTGTTATTTCCGAGAGAAAATCGTCAAACTCCGATGGAGATGTAGTACAAAAGAGTTCTTCAAAATAGTCTACTGCTATTTTTTCTACTCCATTATCCTCAGTGATCCAATTTCCGGCTGCATCATGAAGTCCTACAATCCTATTACGTACCCTTCGTTGCTTAGTCAATGCGTGGTAAAATTTTGTATTAAGATCCCCAGATGAATACCACATATTCCTACTTTTTTGGTGCCAATACTCCTCTTCATCCTTATATGCCTCTTGTAGCTTCCTGGATACTTCCAGTATGTCCTCTTGAGACCTAGTATCATCAGTTTGTACTTCTTCAAGGGCCTTTTGCAAATCTGCAATTTTTTCCTTTCCATAAGGTGGATTATTTTTCCGCCATTTTGCTATTTGATGACGACAATTACTAATCTTTTCCACTATACCATTTCTGGTGCCTTCCCTATTTTTCGACCAACCCATTGTAATTGATTCCATAAGACCATCTTGGCCAACCCATCTCTTATCGAATCTAAATTGGCCTTTTCTCCGTATAACTTTATCATCGAGAAAAGCCACCAGAGGTCGATGATCAGATGCCACCATCTTTAAATATTCCGTATGAGAACATGGGAATAAAGTATGCCATTCCTCGTTTGCTAGTGCACGGTCTAGGCGGCATCTTACCATTACTGCCCCTTTTCCTTTACCTCTTCTCCCTTGCCATGACAATTTATTTCCCTTAGCCGGGAACTCCAGCAATCCACTATTCCTAATCATATTGTTAAAAGGGACAAATGAATCCGCACTCCTGAGAGATCCACCCTCTTTTTCATGATTTCCTGTAATCTCATTCAAATCGCCAATAAGGAACCACGGTTCCGATCTTGAAAGTCCATATCTAGTTAAGCGTTCCCACACTTGTTCCCTCAATTCTTTGACTGGATCCCCATACACAAAAGTCAAATAAACCGTTTTCCCCAGAGCCACTGCTTCCACGTCAATCATTCTATTACTTGAATATAAAACCTTAACCTGATAATCGTTATTATAGTAAAGCGCCAGTCCACCACTCCGACCTATTGGATCAACTGTGACTAAATTATCAAATCCAAAATGTGATTGATATTTTTGAACGAATTCAAAATCTTGTTTTGTTTCCGATAAAAATAAAAAATCCGGCTTATATTTATGCCATATCTCCCTTAAATAACTTGTTGTCCATTTACTTCCCATTCCTCTGCAATTCCAACTAAGTGCTCTCATTTTAAAAAATTATACAAAAGCTCTATAGAGCTATTTAATTTGGGTGTAAAGAGACCCTGAAATTTCCACCACCATACCATACAAAACAGCCAAAAACATGACACCAACAACTTCGTAACCATCACACTCTCCCAATCACCTGTTAATGCACTCCGCCAAGCTCTCCAACAACATGGGGAAACCGAAAACCAATACCATAGTGACCATTTAAAACGTATCACTCCCAATAAAAACTGCAGGTGTTGACCTCTCTTCCAACACGTATATAACCAAAGCCATTGAGTAAAAGACCAAATAAGGAAAAAATATATTGCCATGCTGATATTCGTTTGCACCATCTGTGTGAAAAAAATATTTTGAAAGTGACAAAACAAAACTCTTAGTCCCAGTGGGAACCCGTACCACACCATATAGATGAACCCAATATTCATTGCAAGGCACCAATCATTCATCCAATAATACATCTCCTCCATACGCTTACCTTTATTATGTAGAAATAAAGAAACCAAAACCCATAATTGATGTAGAGATAACGAAATAGCACCACTCCTCCACCCAAACACTTGCATCACCGTGAAACACCATTGTATATGTATTTGGATTAAGGAGACCAAACACATATACAGATCCATGACCAAACTAACCAACAATCCAGTAGCACTTCCAGAATTTTGAAAGAGTAGACATACTAAACCAGAAATGCACCATACGTACCAAACATAATACCATAAAACCAAAAAGCCAGTCATATTCCCATTCAAGATCTTATAGTTCGATCTTTCAAAGCTCAAACAAAGAACCAAATTCAAATAAAAACTAAAAACACCAACAATATAAATGCTCAAAGAGCTTATTAATGCAAATAAAATGAAAAAACCAGGAGACTCCAAATGCTCAAAGAACTGCTCTTCTGTAGCTCGTAAATCCATAGAACTCTAGGGTTTGGTCGAATGAGGTTTGGGTTTTGAGGTACCCTGCTCCTCCTGCTGCTTTGATCCTTCTCCATTACGGTTCACAGGTTTAGTGGACGTGCGCTTACGGTTGGATATGTAAGCTTGAACCATTCTTGCCTTTGTTGAACCTCCTGCAACCAAACTCGGCTTAATAAGACCCCTGCGCGCCCCCTTCTTCTTATCCTCCTCGCCCGCAGCAGCTTCCTTCTCTTCCATTCCACCCACTGTAATATCGTCCTCCTTGATGTCTCCCAGTGTATCGTCAATCTGATCATTACTTTCCTCGACCTCTCCATCTGTGAGATTCTGAAAGTTTTCCTCCCCACTAGCATTCTCCACGTCTTCTCCATCATCACCTTCGAGGTTAACCTGTTCATCCCCTAGCTCCATACTATCTTCCTCACCCTTATTATTCTCAGTTTCTAAAAACTCATTGACCACATCTAATCCATTCTCCTCACTTTCCAGAACCGAATTTACCTTTGGATCGTCTACCTGAGCCGCGTTTCCCTGCAACGGTATTGAAAGCGATAGTTCATCATCAAGACGCTGAGCTCTGTGATCCTGATGGGGAATCTCTCCCTCTTCCCGTGCATCCTCTGCTGCTCCAGTTCGTGGACTAGCACCACGTCGCACCCCCCTAGCAGCATTGAAGTTATTCACCGTGCCGTATCTTCTGGTTCGATCACCCCGATCGCCCCTGTACCTATAGCCTCCATCGTCACCTCTTTGATTGTTGCGGTGGCCCTGATTCCGAAAATTTCCTCTCTCAGGTACCTTCACCCATTTGGACTCCTGCTCCTCATACATCTTCCCTTTTCCCTTTCCATAGAAATCTCTATGATCCTTGCCTTTTACTTGTTGTTCCCCCTCTCCATTTATGACCACACCTTTGTAACTCCTAGCTCTATCTTCTTGTCTGGCTAGAGGCAACTCCCTAATCTCCTTCTTCTTCGGTGGACTCTTTGCCGTTAGTGGACACTGCTCCTTATCATGAGAAAGGCTGAAACATGTTCCGCAGTATCCAAATAACTTCTCGTACTTAAGTGATATTAGAGCCTCATCTCCTCCATGGAACTCCCCACCAACAAAGTCCACGGTCGTGTCAAAACACAACTCCTTGCGGCCATCCACAACCACTTTGATTTTACCATAATCAAGATCAACCTCCACCGTTTCTCCTAACGCCTCCCCAATGCTTTGAAAAGTTGCTACGTCCCAAAACTCCAGAGGGACACCCAATACCTTGATCCAAAATGGTATCTCCGAAGGGAAATCCCGTGGCATCTTTGGCTGCCACCGAGCCAATGCGATCATCCAGTAGTCGAAGTGGTAGGGCTGCATCTTCAGTACTGCCTCAATATCTTCCTCCTCCACAAAATCAAACTGGAAGCGTCCAAACCCCAAGTCAGTACCAGCCACACGATCCTCCACCTTCCAAATCTTTGGCAACATCACCAGGAGAGCATTTATATCCTGCCCCGCCGGATTCATGCACCTGCCAATGAGAGTTTTGTCATACTGCTTGATGAGGCTAGTATTATCAAAATGTGGAACCGAAATTTTCAATCTCTTACGAGAGGATTTGGGGAAAAACTCAAAATTTTATGAAATCCTTAATCCAATAAGCCCCACTTAAAGGTAATTAGTTATTTTGTTTAATAGAGATATTTTTAGTCCGTGAAAAATAGACTTATGATATGACTTGACGACATCAAATCATCCGAAACACTCTCAAAGTATAACGTAAAGTTTTACTAAAACCACCGGTATTTACATTTCCTTCTCTTTAGTTTAACTAAAATCACCTAAATTTCTTTCAAACCCACCTTAATATAAAATTTTCTCAAATCTTCTAAGATACTCAGTTCAATACACCCCCTTAATTTAGACAAGCAAGCCCAATTATATCCACTAAATCCAATACATCTAAAACGAATTACGCACACTGAACGATTAACAATTATTTTTTGTCGAAATTGTTAAGGAATTGCGTGGATAAAACGAAATCTGTCGCAGTAACCTTGCAAAATTACGAGGGAACTGCAATAACATTATTGAATCTGTCGCAATTCCGTAAAAAATTGTGAAATCGCTTGCAAATTTCTTTTATAATTTGCTAGAGAATTGCGTGAAAATAAATTATTAATTAAAAATTAGATTAAATTTATTTTTTAAATAAAATAAATATATTTATAATTTAAATCAAAAAAAAAAAAAAAGTAATTATAACAATCCGTCTTGTGAGAACTACATGTCCTGTGGGTTCTAGGCTAACGCTGCAGAACACTAGCCATCCTTTAAAGCCAATTATAAGCTTCTTTCTCTATTTCGAATGGTCTTCTATCTCAACAAATGATTTATTTTAATATGCTTAAATAAAGTTGACCATTATTGTATAAAATAAATTATTTATACTGGTTGTTGTCTTCTAGACGGGCAGACGAAGGCATGTGGGATTGCCGATGTTGTGAGCGGGCGTTAGAAACCTGAAATTACATCTAGGTATAGGAGAATATGTTGTCATCAGGATGTGACGACAAAAACACAATAACGTGAAGTATCTATTGGGATCTGGATTTAGAAAATGAAAATGTTCCAACCAGAATAATCCGGTTGTCTCCATTATTGTATCGATATAATTACAAATGGTAAGAGTGAGAAAGTACGAAACATAGGTAAGAAAAACTAACTAGATCTGGACCCGCCTGACCGGACGGGTATTTTTTTTCTGTTTACGTAATGTAATCAAAAACTATTTACACCATTATATAATGTATCAAAATTATAATACAATGATGACAATAAAACATCACATAATATAAAAATTGTTGTAACATAATTTGATTACAAAATTGATCACAGTGTGATAAGGTAATTTTAGTTGGGCCACATTTCTATTCACAACCATTAAAGTAAGATGAAATTAAGAATTATGAGTTAGTATGATACTATGATATATGAAATAGATAAATAATGTATATTTTTTATGGAAATTAATTTATTCAACGGCTATGAAAAATAACCTATTTTAAATTTTATTAAGATTTGTAAAAGATTTTTTTATTAAGATTATGAATAATATTGAAAAAGTTACAATTTAATTAAAAACTTGAGTTTGTGTTAAATAGAAAACCTTTTGGGTCATTTAGCATTGAAAAAGACCCATAATTTTAAAAGCCCATGTGTAACAGTTTTTTTTTCCGGGAAGCAGATATTTTTTTTTTGGAAACTCGGTTTTGGCAAACGGTTGATGTTCTCTTATCTCTCTCAATCTTTTGCGGTCACTCTTTCTTCTTCAATGAGAAGAAAACAAAAACAAATCCGATTCTACACCTCGAATTCCTTCTAACAAAGATAGATGATCGAGAATTCTAATTCCATCAGAAGAGCTATGCAAGGTTATCAACTGTAACCCTAATCAAGTACTTTAATTAAGTTTTTTTGTTTAGATATATATTGAACTTGCAGATCTTACAGTGATTTGGAGATATTAGACATGCAAGCAATCAGATCTTCAAACTTGATAGATCCACCGATGACTTCATCTCGTACGATCATCTCGTACGATCATGGAACAATCAGATCTTCAAACTTGGTAGATCCACCAACAACTTCATCTCATACGATCTGTCGAGGTGATGTTATATTATATTTTAAAGATTTTGTAGACAATGGTTCCATCTTTAAAAGAAAAAAGGTCAATCTAATCTCACGTAATTTTTTTTGATCTATAACTACCACTTAATCTTAATTTTTTAACAACAAAATATTGGAATTATTTAAAAGTGTACGAAGAACACCTTGTCTAATAATAATATGATCGTGCTTGGTTAAATTTCATTGAAATATTTTATATTTGTAAAATAGCAACTGTTAACTAATCTTTATCTTCATTTTACAGAACAAACTACATAATTGTTTAATGGTGGTCACTAAGCGAGTTCCTACCGAAGCTTTGCGTTAGACAGATAAGTATATTACTAATTTTTTTTTAATTGTGTTATAGTATTATAGTCAGTTCACGTATCTATGTATATATTTATGAGCAGGTGAATGATGGCATCTTTAGAGCCAGAGCGTTGTCAGGAGGTGAAGGACATGGGAGCTTGACAAAACGTGATGCAATCCGTATTAAGGTTAGTGCGTTTTTAATAGCTTAACACTATAGTAATTAGGCTTGGAACTGAAAAATGGTAGTTAGGAGGGTAACTGGAGATTGTTTGAAGAATTTTGATTGAAGTTATTGCTAACAGAACATGTCATTGGTATCACTTTACATGAAAAAATTGGTCATATAGGATTAGAAAAGACACTGTTTCGATATATTTTAGTTTACTGTATAGTCACGGTTGAATAATAATGAATTTAAGGATTCTTGCGAATCAATGTTTATGTAACAATACGAAATACAAAAAAAAAAAAATCTTGAAACAAATAAAAAAAAGCATAATCTTGAGAATTAACTTCTGTAAAATAAAACAACGTCAAAACACTGATGAGTCTAGAACGACAATCTTCTCAACCAGTCTTCTTGAATTCCATGTGTGTCTGAATCATGATAAGAATAGATAAACTATTTAAAAAAACTTTCTCACTCAATCACGCAAGTAGATGGAAATCACATACCTGATCACTGAATATGTCAGAGATTGTTGAATATCTCTTTGAACACAACATTCATAGTTTTGGTCTGAGGTTTCCCATCTTTGTCCACAATCAATATCTTCAAACCGATTTTAGATGTAACCCTTGAAATACCAACATAGAGCTGTCCATGTGAAAACACGGGTCTTAGGAGAAAGATACCAACTTCAGATTAATTATTTATAGTAATTGCAAACGCCACAGCCAAGGGTAATTGCCTTCTACGCATCTTAAATGGTAATCTTGTGTCTGATGGTGTTATTGACAACCTAGGGATATCAACTGTCCGCCCCACCTTTTCTCCAGTTATAATCTTTGCTCGAACCATAAAATCCATTAGTTCAGTGATCTGAAGTCTTGTTCCATTCATTAAACCAGCAGACGGATCAATGTTTCTTAAAACCATCACAGGACAACCAACCTTGAGTCTAAGGCTATGGTTTGGCAAACCAGAAACTTTGATAGTGTTAAGGAAGTCTGGACGCAATGCTTCATTGTTTACAGAAATTTTATCTGATGGATCTATACTATCAGCACTAATATAGATCTTCTCATCACCTGTAATAGAAAAAAGTTAAGCGTTAGAAAAGTATTAGAAAAAACACAAACTAAAAATTAGGCGTGAAGCATTAAAATATACCAGCAAGTCTATCCAGCATGTACTCGTTAATCATATTAACATCCTCATTTGTTGGACACAAAATAGCTCTTTCTTGGAAAAACTTAGGGTCCTTGTTTTCTTGAAGGGAAATAGAATCACCGTAAACAGCTTTGCTGATTGCTTCTATAGGTTCGTCTGCGTCAATAATCAAAAACTGAGAAGGAATTTCAATCTCTGCTTCGCCATCATTAGGCTCGTTAACTTTTCCATCCCCAATTTTCAGTATCCACTCTGAAAACTCCTTAAGATCCTTTGCTTCTTCAACTGACAAACAATCTGATAACAATCGCATATTCTTTGTGAGTTTAAGCACTTTGCAGTGTTCCCAAAGATATGATGAATTCAGCGCCCCCAACACAATTTCGGCCCTTCCAGCTCCATTAATTACAGGGAGAACCTGCCTAAAATCACCCCCAAAAACAATTACTTTTCCACCAAAGGGATTGACACTATTGTTGCCCATGATATCAGACAAGCTTCTATCAAGTGCTTCAAAACAAAACTGGCTCATCATTGGTGCTTCGTCCCATATAATGAGTGACGACTCCTTCACTAAATTAGCCTGATCAGATCCATGCGATATAGTACACGAAGAAAATTCATCGGGAATTAGTGGAATCCCAAATCTTGAATGAGCAGTCCTACCACCTTGCAACAACAACGAAGCAATGCCACTGGATGCAACATTTAGCACAATGTTTTTCAGTTCTAATAGTTGCAGAAAGTAATTTCCAGAGAAATGTTTTTCCAGTACCACCAAATCCATCAACAAAGAACATTCCACCAATTCCATCATCCACAGCCGAAAGTATCTCATCATATACTTTTTTTTGCTCGTCTGTCATTTTACGACAGTCTTGATCAAAAGTTTGTAGCAGCGACTCAGGTGAATAGTTTCTCTCATCCAGTATCAAGACATTTGAATCCTGGGTCCTTGTCTTTGGCAGTTTTGGCATAGTCTCGAATTTTCCCTGATAAGTACCATTACGCCTCAAAAGATTGTCAATCTTTTGCAAGACATTTTTTTTTTATCTTCGTCACTGATCAATAACCCTAGAAAACACATAGAGAAAGTCAGAATACTACAAAAAAATACTTTGGTTAATATTTTTTTTTGTTAGACAAAAATAAATATTACCTGGTCGTTTGAAGTATTTTCTTCGGTTATACTCAATATCTTATGAAAGGCGCTCCCATGTATGTTCCCAAACAACCTCTGGCATAGATAAACTGTCATTCATCAGCATCATAACAAAAAATTGTCGCAGTTCACTTGCTGTGCTTTCATAACTTCTCCTTAAAATATCATCTATGTACTCTTGATCATCATCTAGTAACCCACGAGCAAAACATGCTGCCTTGTAGCTAGGGTAAAGAACACCATCATATGTTTTAAAGGCTTCGTAACTGGTTGGACCTTTAACGATGTTCAACAACACACGCAAAAAGTAAGCATCTTCCTGTTTCCGCGGAGCATAGTTAATCCTCCCAATGCTAAAACCTCTTTTTCGCCTGATCCACTTCTTCTGCTTCTTGTTATATGTAATGAAGTTAGGTATCTGCGCATAGGTCAGAGTTTTCGCAAGATCATCAATCTTATTCAGCTCAAACCATGCCAGGAACATTGTATTCTCGATGAGTTTTCGAGTGACAACAGCTTTCAGTTTATCCTTCCCCTTGAAGAAAACTATTTGTTTACCGGGTAAATGAAAACTCAGCTTCTCAACTGATACAGACCTAAAGTGAATTGGAAACTTGAAAATTCTCCAAGTCCCTTCACAAGCAGAAACATATCTGCAATGAAATAATCGGTATCAACAAAAAGTGAATACTATTTAGTATTAAAAAAACTTTTTGAATATAGAATGTACCTGCAATCAAAAAAGTCCTTGATTTCATTCTTCTTCTTCTCAAGACTTCCTTCAGTGCCATCAACAATATTTCCGGCGGCATTTGAAGTCATATTTGAATCCGTACTGGCAGGAGGGTGGACAGGTGCATTTGCCAATATGCTGTCTAGGATATGAGCAGGAGGTTCAACAGCAACTGTTACACGATCATGTCCTTTATTAATGTACTTAAATAAGTACTTAATAGAGCCAGCTTGATTGCACCACTCTACATTAATGTGAGCTCTATAACGAAGAGATAGCTTTTTGTTGTAAGGAATAACATATCGGTTATCACATCTAACCCCATTCTTCTCAACAAAACTCTCTGATTGCTCACGCCTTCTGTAAATAGGAAACCCTTCTTTATTAATTGTAGTTTTCACAGCAAATGCTTTTGGATATGACTTTGAACACAATCCATTCTTCATACATGGAGAATTCATGTTAGCAGCTCCACAAGGACCATGAATCATCATATCTTTAATCACATCATAGAGTTCTGGTTCGTCCACCTTGTTAGGTACTTCTGCAGATATAATCTTGTCAATGTCGTCTGTGTTTGGAAGCTTGCTGGTGGGGTGGAGAAATAAGAGAATATGGGCATGGGGTAGGCCACATTTTTGAAACTCGATAGTATACATTGCTGTCACAAAAAAAAATTAAAAAATAGTTAGTGATGAATTGGAAACGAATAAAGATAATGTAGATATTTCAGTGAATAGATCCGGAAATCCAAAATGCTTACATATTGTCATAGGATCCAAGTAGTTATTTTTCATATATCTAGGACTCCCAACAAAAGAAGCTGGCAATATGAATTCTGTCCCTTGCTCATGCATATCAATCCTTCCAGCATTTTCAGACTCCTTTATAGAATCATAACTATCAGACCGTAGAGTAGACTGGTTGAACTTCAAATATCGTAAGCGGTTTGACTCAATAGTTGTAAAGGCATCAACGATGAATTGCTGAAAGAGTCGCCTAGAATGTAAGAGACAGTGGGACTCATTCTTACGCTCATGAAGACGATAAGCAAAGAATTGTCTCATACTGATATTAGGCTTCTTTAGTTTTTTTGTTGCTGCTGTGACACCTTTTTTAATACCCAGTCTGAATCCGTCTTCTCCATAAGTAAACAATAGAGGATACTGCAGTGCAAGGTAAGAAGCATGAATCTCGTTTATCCTTAGAAGCTTTCCTGATTGTTGCTGAAGAACAATATCTCTGTTATTCATATCTAGATTAAAATCACCAGGAATGAGTGTGGCAACTTCAGTAGCCGTGGGAGTATTATAAGTTCTTCCATCCTGTAAGCGATCACTCACAATACGCATGTGAAACGCATCATCAGGATCTGTCCTAAATCAATCTTTAGCTGATCTGAACTGCTTCACATAAGTATTAACTTCATTCAACATCTTCATCAACATGTCAATAATCTCCTCCTTGAGCCTATCTTTCTTCTTTGTTTTGAAATTTCATTTTCCTTTGCTGTAAAGAAATGAAACCATAGACATCAGAAATAAATAAATCATTCAAACTCTACTATTAAATGCAATGTCATTTTGAAATGAGTAATGGTTTGGTTTATTGGGAGAGTGAGGTTTAAATTTACCTCAAACAGTTCACTCTATTTTCAACTTCATGTTCAGTGTCTACTATATATAGCTGACCAAACTTGGCTTCATTTCCATCATTTGGTTGTAGACTTCCCATTAGATGATAATTTTCTCCTTGAAGCTGAAACATAGAAGGTCCTATGCCCTTCTCAACTGATCTTTCAACTTTTCCCCCAAGGGAAATAAATGAGAAAGCCATGTTATAAGGCCTCATATTCTTCTGGAAATGCTTGTTTAGTATGTCATCTCCTTCCATCAGCTTTTTCAGCACCAATGGTGGTTCTTTTAGTAATGGCAACTGAACTTGACCTTGCAAACAACATAGTGAAAATGTAGGCTTTGAAGCATTTCTACGTCTGTTTAACCTTTCGCCAAACCACATAATAGCACCACAATGAGAGCATGAGTAATCTGGATCGCCCTCATCAAGATACTCTGCTCAGGTGAAATCAAATGAGCAGTATAAGCAATTGAATTTTTAGCCAAATTCAGAAAACTAAAAAAGTTGTAAAAATAGACATGAAATAACCTTCTTCTTTTCGTTTAGTTAGAACCTTAGTTGACCTCCGTTCACGATTTTGGCAGCGTTCCAAAATTGATTTCATACAAAATGGTGGGGGGCGATACGGATAAGTGGCTGGTGTAGCATGAACCTGGCAAATCTGATCATTGGCTGGTGTAGCATGAACCTCTACATTGTCCGCTTCAAGTTCAGAGTCTGTACTTTCTTGAGAACTAAAATCGAAATCAAGCTCACCTTCATAATGAGAGATACCTAAAACAAAGGCCATAAGAAAAAAACTTAGCAATATAACTAATTTGCAGATTATACACGTAGGGATTAGTACCTCCAACAAAATCATCGTCAAGCAGTTCATCATCCTCTTGATTGATATCACGATGTATGTTTGTTGTTGTTTCTTCATTTCCATTAGATAAAGAATGTGAAATATTGGTAATATCATCCAAGACAGAACGTGGGGGCTTTCTTCTTCTCTTTCTATTCTGGGATAGAGGTGTTTTGGATCTAGTACAGTTTGGACGGAATGACACTACAAAATAGTAACAGATGATATTTTAAGTAAACATGTACATATTAAGAACAATATAAAGTTTTGTTTAACTCACAGTTCGCATTAGTCAGACAACTTCTATGAACTGTTGAACATGATGGTTGGTTTAGAGTCAAATCCACACCTAAGAAGATATCACAGCAATAATATATTTTCATGTTAGAACAGGTGATGATGTGATGAGAAAAGTAATAGCTTGGGAAATAGTATTTATAAACAGTAGGCTTACCAAACAAACGAACTGAAGCAGTAGATGGTGTGTGAGGTGAAGCCGAACACTACCCTGTGCAGCATGTAATGGGTCAAAGGTAGTTGTAGATGGTGAGGATCCTATTGTCTGGTAAACCCTATTAAAAACAGATGTCAATGGCACAGTAGAATCCGAGCAATCACGAAGTGGTATAGCTTGGTTCCGTAAGCCTGCATGACTTATTTGTCTACTATAAGTAGAACTGGTAGGAAGATTTTCGTTTCCACTACCATGAACCCCCCTTCTTTTCCTTTTCATAATACGTGAGTAGAGCTTTTCACCTTAGGTTTTTCAGATACGAAAGGGTGTTTGACGCGATGATTGCGATTGCAACTCAATATCCACTTTTCTGATTAAGTTTTTGCAATAAAAAAGCGGCTTAATATTAGGGTAAGCAAATTTCGAAATTGTATAAATGTTAAATGTGAATTTTTTCATGTAAAGTGGTACATCTGTTATTCTCAATGATAATCAATACATATTTATAATTAATTAAGTTTTTCTAAATGTGAACCTCTACAATTTCGTTAGCATATTATATTCTGATGTTTTATTTTTTTATGATTATATGCAGGAGAAACATTCATATTGGACGTGGGGATATTGAATGACGGGAATAATTCTTCCACTAAAGATTTCGAATGTCTAAGGTACCCGATCTTTTAAAACAAAATTTATTGCTTTATAGATTAATTTTAGTTAGGCGAACAATAGAATGTGCTAAGTTGTTTGATTAGTAAAGTTAGTTGATGATATTCTTTATAGAAAATATAAACTAAGAAAAAAAAAGCTACTTTATTATAAAAGATCAGAGAACAAAAAATCCACTTAAAATCCACTTATTAAAAAACTTAAAGTGCAGAAACAAACAACGGAAACAAAAAACTAAAATAAAAACACTCAAAGCAAAACACATAGGTATAGGTCAGCAAGAAACATAGGTAGTCCTTCAGCTTCGAAAAAACTAATCGATCTTAGATTTTTCAGTCTTGACTGTGAGAGTGCACAACTTCTTTGAAGTAGATGTTATGTCTGCCAGTTCTGAATCAGTTTCTTTTCTTTTCGAGAAAGGATTTGCACAATCTCCTGTCTCAACATCCTGCAACATAACCTACATTCCAAAGAAATAACAAACATTTGGTCAACAACTTAAAATAACATCAACAGGATAAATCATTCTAGATTTCAGAAACACGTACCCCACCAGAAGACACAGTGGATGAAAAACCTTCTATAAGGGTGACTGGTTCTGATTCAGTTTCAATTTGGTGAATAATATCTCCAGACCAGACTTTTGAAACCTTATAGATCTCGGATCCGGAATCAGAGGGACAGAGTCCAAAACAGAAAGATTTGCCTACCAAATCCAGTATTGGTTGAGGCAAATTTTCTGGATCTTCAATCTGGAAAATAAAAATTTAGATAATACATTTTTTTATTCAAGTTGTATAGACACAAACTTACCTCTTCATAAGAACCATCCCAAAGCTCCTGCGCTTCAAAACCGATGATGCTTTTTGCAATAGAGCCAAGCAACACGAGTTTACAGTCTCCAGTGTCATCATGAACAATCAAATGAAGTTTGAATCTGCCATGATAATTCAATGTTAGGACAACATGTACTTTTGTTTTGATATATAAACTTATAGATAAAAAGTTCATTTAGAAAAAAATGAAATCGATCTTACTTTGGAACGACATTAGATCCATTGGTACGACACCCAGCACAACGGAACAGAGGTTTAGTAAGCTTGCCAGACACAGACCTTCTGATCCTAGTAACAATCTTGCCACAACCCTTACATCCAAAATAGTACCACGCCCAATCAGTATCTACTGCTTCCACCGAACACACGATCTTAACGTTCTCGAGCTACAATTAGTTGTATCAAATAAGGTACATGAAATCAATATGTGAAAAAATCATGCCGCATAATTAATATTAGTTATAAGTTTGAACTTTTACAAACAAACCTCAGAAGTTTCCTGTAACTCAGAAATCAAAATGATACCAACATCATCCCAATCATCAGCAACTTTGAGAAGATCCTTTTTCGGGTCATTCTGTTCATTCTCAGCTAGAGGAAGGTCCAGATTTTTGAGCCTGAGTTCATTTATTAAAAAAAAGAAACAAATTAAATATTTGAATAAAAAAAGACGTAAGTAAAATATTTGCTAAGTTAAATATTTTACTTCTCTTTGAAATCCAAAGCCTCAGCCATAGTTGGATTGAGATCCAAAAGTGATGCATCAAATGCATTTGTTATTTGAACTTCACCTACAATTTTGATAGTTAAAAAAAAATCATTAAATCGCATAATTTTTTCATATTAAAGCGCAGGTAATTATATATTTTCATACCTCCAAACTCACTGATTTTAGCAAATCTTAGCAAGCAAACAATGTCTTCACCAACATGTTTCTCAAGATGATGTTTGATTTGCTCAGCATAACGGCCCCAAAGACAACATGCCAAAGCATTACCACTGTTTTACACACATGAAAACATATTTTTTTTTTTTTGAAATCAATATAAGTTCATTGAAATCAATCTAAGTTATGATCTAATACCTGTTGTCTCGTATGCGAAATAGAATCCTTTTCCTGTCTTCATTATGGACTTGGATGATCTGAACTTCACCAATATCAATAGCTTGGCCTATTATGTTTGTCATAAATAATTATAGTAACGCTAGTCAGAATATGTAGTATTGAAAAGATAAAATAATCTAAGAGAAGCAGTTCAAAATTATATACCAATAAGACACTTAGTATCAACACTTCCATACAATATCTCATTGTAACTTGCTAGAGATAAAAAGCTGCTATCGTCAGTGAGATCGGAATCTGCAAAAACAGTATCGTTTGTGATATTCATCTAATAGCCCAGGTTTGTTGTTTTGTATTTTCCACTGGTTCCAGATATCTTCACATTCTGAATAACACGCCATTTTCCAAGAGGAAGGCTACATTGAACTCGCTTAATGAGAGTTCTCTTGCAGGAGCACTGAACTTTAGCACCCTAATAATAACAAATGATTGTATCATAAATAAAATCTACTATATTTAAATTCAAAAAAAAAAAAGAATAGATAACTAACAGTTTGATCAGCTAAAACCATTTCTAATATTTCATCAGCGTAAGGTTGGTTTTGTATCCATGAGTGAATCAGTTTCACTTGAACACGCCACACATCCTTAAAGGGTTTAAGGTCGCTGATGAAATGAAACCTTTTGTTAGCAGACATGTTTTTTGGTGAGGAAAGTCGTAAAAGAATGTGTACAATGGTGTGGTACTCGGGTAGAATATATAGTAGAGGGACAATACCCTAGTTGAGAATAAATATCTTTGCTTAATTTGCAAGGCATATTAGGCGAAATTAATGAAAAGAATATTTTTTTTAATTCTGTTTCTTGTTTTTGAAATGATGCTAAAAATCTTAATTGTTATGATTTGAAATAGGAAATGATAATATCTTTTGTTTGTTCCCCAAGTTTAGGTGTTTATTGAGTAAATCAAAGATTTTGTGGTTGTTATATTTTCAGTTATAAATGCGATGCAATTTCGTTTTTATAGGGTGGGAATCACGTTTGAGTTATTAAAAATAGGTTTCCTTATTTGTAGTTCGTTGGTGTTGGATAAGGAAAATAATTTATATGTGGAAAAGACAAGCATTTTTAAGTAGAGATAAATTTAATTTTCAATGGCATTTGATTGTAAATATTGTGTAACTTATAGGGTTATTCTATAAGTGTACTTCTGTTTTAATAAGATAGATATAATAAGTTTTGGATTCAATCATATGTGCATACAGAAAAAGTCTAAGATGATACAGTGAATGTGTAATCTCGGTGTTTGGTAAAATTGAAAAAACAAGGTCAGGCACACTTACATGACAACGTTGAGCGGAACAAGGTGGGTTGAATATTGACTTAAAATTTCCATGATAATTTGATAATCTGATCATTTTCGTCACCACCACCTCTGTCTGCATGTCCTGAGATACCGGCCTTGCCACCGTTTCCACGTGGTGGGGTAGAATGTTGTGCCTGAGCGGCAGACTGAGCATTCGGGGGCAACGGAAGAAAGGATTCGGCTTTGAAAGCCTTAAACATTACCTCCACGGCTGCAACAACAGAAGCTTTGTACGCGAAAGCAGAATATTTAACGTAAGCGAGCGCCGATGCAACATTTCCATCAACCCTATGAAGCTTAGGTTTCAGAACGGAAATAAAAATTGAGCTAACTCTGGCTTCATCAAAGACCACAGTTGGTGTCTGCTTGTTAATTGGTTGCTTCTTTTTAGCAGCAGCTTTGGATTACTCACGCATCTTCTCTACATCAAATTTGGTTTTTCCACCTTTGAACATATCCTTTGAGAAGACATCATTAGCATGTATAAAACTGAGAAGTTTTTCTACTTTGATGTCAGTAACTTCGTCTGCCAATACAAATAGGGACTCATCGACGAGTCGTTTTGGATCTTGTGGAATAATGCTTCTGACCAGAACCTAGATAATAAAAGACATGGATCAGAAAAATGAAATCTCAGAAACGATGCAAAGAAAGATGTTGTTTAGCCATTACCAGTTGTATATTAACAAATGAAGAGTTGAAACAAAATAACTAATTGCATACCTCTGTTTTTCTGTCCACTTCAAGAGCATGGGCAAGATTCAAAGACTTCTTCTTTGTTTTGCTTACCAGACAATCAATCTCATTGTGGTCACTCTCAGATTCAGATGAGGAACATGCTTCTTGAACGACCAGTAAAAAAAGGACATCTTCAACAATTACAAGCTTAGATCTAGTGTGAACCCTTTCAATGCTATCGTATTTTAGGATAGAGAAATTTCATCCCTTTTTTGATGCTAGTCATCAGCATGTTGAATGCTAGTCGACCCCATGGGAAGGCAAAAAATTCGTCGATGTCTCCCAGCAGCTCAGCATGTTCCTTGAGCATCTTCATCTTGAGATTTGTGGACAGAAAAAATGGATGAAACAATTGCAAGACATGCGAGTTTCATCTGGATATCTCGATTTGTAACCGTTTTTTCTTAACCATCTTCACATCTCTTAATACTCGCATCTCTTCAACACTACCAAAGAGCTCCGACCAATAGGGTTTCTCGTTAATGTTTTTCTACACCTTCGGTTTCTTGGGAAGTCACCGCAAGCAAGTCCGTCACTATGGAAAACTTTCGCAATGAAAACCGAATATGCTTTTTGGCTAATCGAAACCAAGCTTCTTGTTTTTTGGCATTTAGTTGCCTGGAAAGAAGGAATCTACCAAATCTTCTAGAAAAGACAGGCTTTTCAACTATAACGACTATCTTACCAAATGAGGACTCTAGGAGATACTGGATCTCGTCTTCGTTAGGATGGTGTTGATCTCTCGCAAGGACTGATAGGTGAGAACCCTAACGCCGCACGGTTCCTCGCTGTCGGCGAACATCACCTTAGGCAAAGAGACATTTGTTTCATCTGCTAGATCTTTTGAAAATTTTACGAGTTGGGAAGCAACCATTTTGATACCTAGATTAGAACTATCTTGTGAATGAATAAAAGAATGGATAAAGGTTAAAGAGATGCAAAACGGAAATAGAATAAAAGAATGGATAAAGGTTAAATGATTTTCTGGTTTTTGCACTAAAGAGAAAGTGGTTTTCAAGAACAGCTAAAATATTGTTGAGCAAAGAAAAAAAGAAGAGAGAAAAAGAGTAAGAGAGAGAAACTGAGAGAGAGAGGATTCCCGACCGACGGCGAGGCTCCTTTAGCCACCGTCGGTCCGGTCTTGTGTTTTAATTTTTTTTAATTGCGGGCCTCTGTTTTCAGGGTTATAGATCTTATGGGTTTAGTTTCGGTGGCGCACCTCTCTACGGTGGCCGTCCGATTTTGTCCCAGGAGGTGATGGCTTTCTCAGCATCTTCTTCGCCGGTCTCTGTCTCCGGGAGGCGGTGGCTTCTTCAGCACCGAGATCGCCGGCTTTTGTTTTCGGGAGGCGGTGGCTCCCTCATCACCGCTAGCGCCGGCTGGTTTCTCGAGTTACCCCACCTCGATCTACGAAACTGAGCCTCTCTTGTTACTATGCCTCTCGTTCTGAATCTGGTGCCACATGCATGAATGTCGGAGATGATGAATCGATTGTAGGTGGCTTTTACTCTCTGATAAATTCGTAGATCCGGCTAGTGATGAGTCTCGGTATGCTTTAGTTGTATACGAGTTGCTTTGAAAAGTTGGTTTTGAATTGTTTCGTCCCATATCCGATGACGACGTCGCGGTTAGCCGTCGTATCGTGGATTCCGGTGCCGAAGGAAGAAGGAAGGGAGGCTCGCGCTCCGCGCGGATCGAGCGTCACCTCTTCTGTTAGGGTTTTCGGATGTTGGGCTTTTTGGCCCATAATTTTAGCTTTGCTTTGGACCTTTTGTATTTGGGCTTCTGGGTTTTATTATGTAATGGGCTTTGCACTTTTGGGTTTAATCCCTTAATGAAATTCAGAAGGAAAAAAAAAAGAAATTGGTTTTGAAAACAGTTCTGATGCGCTTTCATCATTATTATGGATGTGTGTTTGAACGACTAACTAAGGAGTTATGTCAGACGTGTGGATGTCCCTATATTTTTGAATGTATAGGCGAATAGGCTTAGTTTGGGCATTATGAAAATATTTACAGTCTCATATTCATTTACCTAATAAAAACCTTATTATGGTTATCTAGTGCAAAAACCCTATCTTATAACTATTTTCAATTTTGAAAAAAAAACACATTTTACCATGATTTTTAGATACCATTCACTTATTATTTTTTGAAAATTTGCCAAAACAGAAAAAAAAACATCATGATTGTCCCTTTGGTATAATATCATCCTTAAGTTGTCTCTTTA
Source organism: Brassica napus (assembly GCF_020379485.1). Lineage (NCBI taxonomy): Eukaryota > Viridiplantae > Streptophyta > Magnoliopsida > Brassicales > Brassicaceae > Brassica > Brassica napus. The sequence goes on along the minus strand of NC_063441.1, from coordinate 6,106,682 downwards.
GTATAACCTTTTCATAATCCCAAATTAAACACAATTTTAAAGTTTAATTGAACTTTAAAAAGTTTAATAAAAAGGAAAAAAGGTTTTAAAAACATTAAAATTTAATGTTTAGTTTTTTTAATTAAAAAGTTTACAAATGTTTCAAACTTTTTATAAAATTAAAAATTTGTGTAACATTTTTTATAAAGTTTATTTAACATTTTTTATTAAAAAAACCTTTTTATAAATTTTTATATTTATTTTTATAAAGTTTATATTAATTAAAGTTTTATTAAAACCATTTTACAAAGTATTATTTTTATTAAAAACGTTTTATAAAGTTTTTCTTACAAAATTTTTAAAAATGTTAAAATTAAAAAGTTTATTTTTTATTAAAAAGTTTAATAAAAAGGAAAAAAAGATTTAAAAATAAAATAAAATAAAAGTTAAATAAAAAGGAAAAGAAGTTAGAATATTACATATATTGTTTTGATATTTTTGACAAGGTAAATGGGGAAATTTTATGTTTACCACTTTCATGGTACCACTTTTCATCTTTACCACCACTAAAGAGATATTTTCAAAAATATCTTCATCATTAAGTGGTAAAGGACTCTTATATCATTGTTATATATATATATATATGTATGTATATATATATATATATATAATAAATCATTATTTAAAAAAAATGAAAAAAAAAAATATTTTTCGAATTATAATTTTTCAAATTCGAACTTTTGATTTATTTTTTTTGAATTTTTTTTCAAATTTTTTTTTGACAATTAAAAATTATATTTGAAACTATTTTTAAAAAATTTTAAATTATTTTAGTATTTATTTATATATTTATTAGAATACTAAATTACACATTCCACAAACCTTATTCCACCCCTCAACAATAAACCATAAGTCTAGATTAGTTAACCCTAGGAGTATCAGTATCTTTACCCTTCATTAAAAATGAGGGTAAAAATAATTAGTGTAAACACGAAAAGTGGTACTATAAATGTGGTATTTGTGGCAATTTTCCAAGGTAAATCGACTTACATACGTTTTAGGGAAGTTAGAATATTACAAATATTTTTAGAATATTTTCTTAACTGAAACTTTCAAATTTTCGTCAAAATCATGTTTTTTATCTGTAGAAAATACTTTCTACACTGCATAAAACCAAAACAAAAATCCCATAAGCAAATTCTAGCTCATGTACCCGTTTGAGTATTGTGTAGATTTTGCATTTCGAGAATTTTAGAATACCTTAGAGCATGTTTATTGGAGCAAACCCATGGATTCTCAATAAATTTTTAATTAGTAAAGTTAATGGATTCTTAGTAAAGTTCAATACGGCTTTATTAGCAAAACATATGTGAAGATTAATCGACAAACAAAATTCTTTGTTTGCAAGGGTTTTTAAAGGTAGATATTACCGAAAGTTAGATCCTTTTGTTCCTATAAGATTATATTCTCCCTCATATGGGTGGAGGAGTATCACATCAGCTAGATCTCTAGTTAATAAAAGGCTAATCAAAAGAGTGGGAACAGGTTTAACCATTTCAGTCTGGAATGATCTTTGGATCTCTGCTCCTCACCCGAGGTCAGCAATCCCAAAATTTTAAAATAAACTCTTGAATCCATTACTTAAGGTGCAGAATTTAATTAATCTAGTTGATCTTTCTTGGAACCTGGATTTACTTGACGCATATGTCCATCAGGACGATATGAGTACTATACGGAGTTTAGCCATTAGTCTTAACCCTTAGTCATATTCATATGGCTGGTATTTTACAGATCATGGTAAATACACGGTAAAATCAGGCTATCGGACAGAGAAATTATATCCTGATAAGGGTACTCAGCATAGGGATATGGGACTGGATACAAAACCATTATTGGCGCACTCTTGGAAGTTACAATGCTCACCAAAATTGAAACATTGTATTTGGCAAATAATTTCTGGTTGTTTACCGGTGTACAGGAATCTTCACTCACGGGGAATCAAATGTGATATGCAATGTCAAATGTGTGGGGTTGAAGAAGAATCTATTAATCATGTGTTTTTTGAATGTACATTAGCACTTCAAATTTGGCTTTATCTAATATCCCATCATGCCCAAGGATTTTTTCGATCCCATCTCTTTTTACAAACATGGACTATCTATTTTGGCGGACACCAAAAGAATTAGATTTGAGCTATTTTTCATAGATTTTATGGTATATTTGGAAGAATCAGAATCCTAAGATTTTTAAAATCAGATAAGAGATCCTTTAGATCTTCTCCGGACTGCGGAAATTGAAACTGTTTTGTGGGCTGAATCTTAGACCAAAAATTTAATAAATCAGGCTCCCCCATGTATTGTGAAGAACCATAATTCTTTGGCGATAGATAAGTGTTACATTGATGGGCATGGAGGGAACATGATTCTTGTACAGGACAAGGATGGGTTTACAAAAAAGGTGGATCAACTGATACTATGATGGATGCAATGGCTATTCGCAAGAGTCTATCACCTTTACATGCTGGATGTGAAGCTGTGATATGGGCGATGGAGTGCATGAAGACCCTACAAATCTCAGAAGTGGTGTTTGCAACTGACTGCTCTCAACTGGTGCAGATGGTGTCTACACCTACAAAATGGCGGCGTTCACTATACACATGGAGGAGTTTCTGCGATGTAAGGAATGTTTTCACCCCTTTACTATTCAACATATTCCTAGGGCACAAAACATAATGGTGGATAAGTTGGCACGAGGTGCTAGGAATCAGCCTTCTGCTATGGTTTATATTGAGTCAATTCCCCAAGGTGGCTCTAGGATCAGGAATCACATTAGTTTCGTTTAGCCTTTTGTTGTAAAAAACAAAGTTAAGAACTTTTGTTAAGAAACACTTATTTTTTCTACTCCAATGATAGTTTCTTAGTTAAGGGTTCTTAAAAAAAATTAGTAAACATTTGTTTTTTGAAGATTAATTTTATTTATAAAATCAAAAAGTCAAACATTACATTTTAAACATATAATTTAAAATAATAACACAAAAACAAAGATTACTAAAATAAACGATAATAGTTTGAAAGAGGCATCGAAGCTCAGTTGTTGTCTTGATAACGTCCAAATTGACACCATATATTTTCAAACAAATCAAATTTCAGTTGTTGATGCTCTTGTCTATCACGAATTCTAGTTCGAACACCCATCATATTGGCGATATTTGTAGGCATATATGTAGAATACGTGAGATCCACATGTGAACTTTTGTTGCCTTCTCCTTGTTGAAAATCTAAAACATCAAATTGAGTGTATTCATCTCGTTCGTCTTCTACTATCATATTATGGAGTATGATACATGCTCTCATAATATTTTCAATATTGATTTTATCCCAACAAAGTGCCGGATTTTTAACAATAGGAAATCGAGCTTGCAAGACTCTGAAAGCACGCTCGACATCTTTTCGGACAGCTTCTTGATGTTGAGCAAATAAAACTGCTTTCGGGCCTTGTAGAATTGGAATAGATTGTATAAAAATGGCCAATTTCTGATAAATACCATCGGTGAGATAGTAAGACAAATGATACTCTCTTCCTTTGACCGAGAAATTCACTTGCGGAGCTTGGACATTTATTATGTCATCAAAAACAGGTGAGCGATCAAGAATATTGATATCATTTAAGGTACCTGGAGGTCCGAAATTGCATGCCATATCCAAAGATCATATGAAGCAACTGCTTCTAAAACGATTGTGGGTTTTCCCGAACCACGAGAATATTGACCTTTCCAAGCGGTGGGACAATTCTTCCACTCCCAATGCATACAATCGATGCTTCCTATCATCTCGGTAAATCCACGAAACTCTCCAATATGAAGTAGACGCTGAAGATAAATCCGGTCTTGGTCTTCTTAGGTACTCATCGCCGAACAGATTTATTATTGCTTCCACAAAATTTTCCAGACATAACCGAGTAGTAGTTGCACCGAGCCAGAGGTATTCGTCGACCGTATCAAGCGCATAACCATATGCCAACACACGAATAGCTGCTGTACACTTTTGAAGTGTAGAGAGACCAAGCCTTCCGAGACCGTCTTTCTTTTGACGAAAGAATTGAACTTCATTGCCGAGCCGATCAACAATATGCATGAACAATGGCTTGTTCATTCTAAATCGTCGTCGGAATAGATTTTCAGGATATGTTGGAGTGTCATTGAAATAATGATTCTATAAACGGAGATAACCTTCTTCACGATTTCTTTCGATAAAAACTATGTTTTTCCTTGTCTTCCCTTCATCTTCTTGATCACCATAAACGTTGCACAGATTCTTAAATTTTTGATCGAAATGTTGATCAAAATATTGATCGAACGTTTCATCAATTGAGCCCTCCAAATTGTGACTAGAAGAAGATGCCATGAGAGGTTTGTTTTAGATTCTTGTTTACAAATTATAAATTGTTTCAGATATAGAAAGCAAATGGAAAGAAGAATTTGGGATCAAAGAGAAAGAGAATGGAGAGAATAGGAGGAATGTGAGAAAGAGAATAGAGAGTTTGTGACAATTCTTTTTCTGATTTATAAAGTGTGTTTGTAGAAATGAAGAATTTGGGATGAAAAGAGAAAGAGAATGGAGAGAATAGGAGGAATGTGAGAAAGAGAATAGAGAGTTTGTGATAATTCTTGTTTCTGATTTTAAAGTGTATTTGTGATAATTCTTGTGAAGTACAAGTGTGTCCGTGACACAAGACTACAGCAACAACAATATTTCTCGTGATAACTCTTTTCAATTACAAGTCATACACAAGAGTACAACACACAGAAGACTACAACACAGACCCACAAGACCTGTACACACACAAGAGTACAACACACAAAAGACTACAACACAGACCTGTACACACACGAGAGTAAAACACACAAAAGACTAGAACACAGACACACATACATTTATCGTGACATTCTAGACGTTCTTTTAAGAGAGACTGATCCTGATATGCGAATACAAGACCTGACCTCACTCTCCATTAACCTCTCAACAGGAAGACAATGCTCCACTCTCGTGAGTACAAGACCTGCATTACAAGATAAATTTAAACATTTTAGCATGAACAAGATCATCAAGAGCATTTGAAACAGTGAGAAAACCGTGAGAACATTTAAATTACATTAAAACCGTGAGAACATTTAAACAACATTTAGCATAACAAGAACATTTTTGCATAACAAGAACTACTAGTTTAAAACAGAACAAGCCACTTAAAGAAAACATAACAAGAAACTTAAAGAGAACAGGGCAACAAACTTAAAGAGAACAGAACAAATGAACTTGAAACATATACACTTAGACTTAAACTAAGTAGACAACAAGTCAGTGATGAGCTTCTTCTTGAGGGCTTCTTCATAATCAGCTAGAGGTTCTTTTTTGCAATTAAACTATCAAGAAGACTTATCTTAAACAACCGTTTTTTCATGGTCAAATCACATTGTTTTATGGACCACTTAGTCTGAAACTCCTCCAGTGCATTCTCCTCAAGCAGTGACTTCTTACCACGGGCCTTTGCGGCTTTAACACCCGGTGGACGCATCGTTTCAGTTTCTTGAGAGCTTGAGAATCTGCACCGTCCTCACACTTTCTTTTTTCAAAGCTTCCTTAGTTTTTAGCAGATGAAAGCTCACACCACTTCTTGTCGTTCCTCATCTCTTTCCAAGCATGTTCAAAAATAAATTTCTTCTTATGGTTGTTGTAGAATATTTGATGAGCTAGCTTGAGAACATCATTCTCATTTTGACCGCTAGTCTTCTCTCTGCTTGCAGCTTCATAGGCTCCACAGAACTTGCAAACAAGATCATTGATCTTGTGCCAATGCTGCTTGCAATGAGAAGCCTATCTCTGTTAGCAGCAACTAAATTTACGACTTGCCGCAAAGTAAGTTGCTATTCTTGTCCATAAAGCACCTGATCTTTGCTCACTGCTAACCACTGGATCTTTGCTTGTGTTTAGGCACGAGCTGATCAGCACAACATCATCTGTTGGTGTCCACTTTCTTCATTCTCTACGGTCAGCAGGAGTGTCTCCAACGAAGTTTGAATCAGCTGTACCTTGAGTGGAAAGAAAAGGAACTTGAGTTTAAGATAGCTCGACACTATCTTCATTGGATCCAAAGCCAATATCTTGTTGACTATTAAATAGTTCAACAAACTTTGGAGTCTGCCTATATGGATAGGAATCCATATCCGAAGATGACAAAGAAGAGATAAATAAAAGAACAAAGGGGAGGAACACTACAAGAAAACAGCGGTATTCTGACATACATTCCGACGGAAAATGAAATCCTCGGAATATCCCGAGGAATTTCTGAGGATATTACGAGGAAACACAAAATTTGGTTTCCTCGGAATTTCCTCGGAATATACCGACGGAATTCCGAGGAAATATCATGCCGTCGGAATATTCTTATGGAATACCGAGGAAAATTGTATTCCTCGGAAAAAACCGATGAATTCCGAGGAAATATTATAGACGTTAGAGAGCCGTTGGAGAGCCGTTGGGGGATTTTAAAAATTCTGAGGAAATTCCGACGAACTAGCCGTTGGCATCGGAATTCCATCGGAATTTCCTCGGTCTGTCGGCAGGATTTCAACTATAAATACATGCACCCCTCTTCCTCTTCATTCACTCCATATCTTCATCCTCCCTCTCACTCTCTTTACACACGAATTTGATTCATAAAAAACATGTCTTCTTCAAATTATTTTCGTTCTTGGATCGATCGACCTCATTTGGATCCGAACACGAGATTGCTTACGGAAGAATACCAACGAGGTATAACCGAATTCATGGGGTTAGTTCACCGACAACCGGAAGCAAAAACAGGTATGTTAAGATGTCCTTGCTCTAATTGTAAAAATAAAAAGGTTATTAAAGAGTGGGATGTTTGGACTCATCTATATTTGAGTGGGTTTACACGAAGTTACAAAATTTGGTATCATCATGAGGAAACTGATTATGAACATGGTAGTACTAGCGAACCTCAGCCAGCGGTTAGATTAGAAGAACCAATTAGAACGGATGTAGATTATGGTGTAGGTACTGAGCAGATGGTAAATGATCATTTTAGAGGGGAAGATTTACCCAATGCAGAAGCTAGGAGATTTTATGATATGTTGGATGCTGGAAAGCAACCATTGTACGAAGGTTGCAGAGATGGTCATTCAGCTTTATCATCTGCTACAAGATTGATGGGCATTAAAACGGATTATAATTTGGCTGAAGACTGTGTGGATGCGATTGCTGATTATGTAAAAGGTATTCTACCCGAAGATAATGTAGCTCATGGTTCATACTACGAGGTTCAGAAACTCGTAGCTGGTCTTGGTTTATCGTATCAGGTAATAGATGTATGCAGAGACAACTGCATGATTTATTGGAGGGCGGATGAACAGCGGGTTTCATGCAAATTTTGTGGGAAGCCTCGTTATAAAGATACGAGTGGAAGAGTTCCAGTGCCATATAAAAGGATGTGGTATTTGCCTTTGACGGAAAGGTTGCAGAGGTTGTATTTGTCTGAACGCACAGCGTAACCAATGAGATGGCATGCGGAGCACTCAACAGATGGTGAGATCAGACATCCTTCAGATGCAAAAGCGTGGAAGCATTTCCAATCAAAGTATCCCGACTTTGCGTATGAGAGAAGAAATGTCTACCTTGGATTATGTACTAATGGTTTCAGCCCGTTTGGCAAGAGTGGAAGACAATATTCTCTATGGCCAGTCATTCTTACACCATACAACCTACCCCCAAACTTGTGCTTGCGACGAGAGTTTTTGTTTCTCTCGATTCTCGTTCCCGGACCAGAGCATCCAAAGAGATCACTTGATGTGTTTCTTCAGCCACTAATATATGAGTTGCAACAACTATGGGCTCAAGGTGCTGAAACATACGATGTTTCGTATAAAGAAAACTTTCAAATGCGGGCAGTACTAATGTGGACAATAAGTGATTTTCCAGCATATGGTATGTTATCTGGATGGACAACGCGTGGAAGGCTATCATGTCCATATTGTCAAGATAACACTGATGCTTTCCAACTAAAACACGGAAGGAAAACGTGTTGGTTTGACTGTCACAGGAGATTCCTACCACCAGATCATCCATATCGTAGAAGTAGAAATTTGTTTACGAAGAACAAGAGGGTGTTTGACAGTCCACCTCCGAAAATTCGTGGGAAAGATTTGAAGACACAACTTAGAGATTTTGGTGCAGAAAGGACACCAGACGTCGGTGGACATGAGCGTTTTCCGGTATATGGTGTTGGAGACCTACATAACTGGCACAAAAAAAGTATTTTCTGGGATCTGCCATACTGGGAGGATCATCTACTAAGGCATAATTTAGATGTCATGCATATTGAGAAGAACTTTTTTGACAATCTCATGAACACGATCCTTAATGTTCAAGGTAAAACAAAGGATAATTTGAAGTCAAGACTGGATTTAGTCGATATATGTGCTCGTTCAGAACTTCATGTTGATGAGAATGGTAGGGCTCCTTTTCCCATATACCGACTTGATGCAGCGGGAAAGGATGCGTTCTTTGATTGGATTTCAAACGATGTGGAATTTCCAGACGGTTACGCATCTAATTTGCGTAACTGTATCGACAGAAAGGAAGGAAAGTTTACTGGCTTGAAAAGCCACGATTGCCATTTAATGATGCAGCGCCTCCTTCCGTTTGCCTTCAAGGAACTATTACCACGAAATGTTCATGAAGCAATTGCAGGGATAAGTGGTTTCTTCCGCGATTTATGCACGAGATCAGTGACTCTTGAAGGTATTGAATATTTGAAGACTAACATAGCCGTGATTCAGTGCAACCTTGAGAAGATATTTCCTCCCTCATTTTTTGATGTTATGGAGCATCTTGTTATTTACCTGATAAGAGAATTGGAACTTGGTGGTCTTGTGCAGTATAGATGGATATATCTGTATGAGCGGTATATGTTCCATTTGAAGAAGATGGGGAAAAATTTAAGTAGGGTGGAAGGTTCTATAGTCGCACAGATGATCAATGAAGAAACTTCAAACTTTGCCGAGTACTACTTTCCAGCAGAAGTTCAGACCAAAAACAGAAGACCTACTCGGCATGATGATAGAGGTGAATGGGCAACATATCATGTTACGGTTCCAGACATTTTCACAGACGTTGGACGACTTAGCGGAAAACCAAAGGACCGTCGACTTACTGAGCAGGAGCGCAGTCATTTGCAAACATATTTGCTCACCAACTGCGAAGATGTTCTTCAATATGAGAGGTAAATAAATTATCTTACAAATTTTTATTTTAACAAGTTGAAATTTAAATCTTAATTAATTACATTATTGTCATCATATGTACAGGATTTTCATGGCAGAAAAGCGGTTCGAATATAGATACGCCACAGAGGACGAACTAGAAGAAATGAAGCAGAGAGAATTTGCTGGATGGATGTTTACTTATGTGAGTGCTTTAAACAAATTAAAATATCATTTATCACATATTTATACTAATTCACATTTATTGATAGGTGTCTGCTGGTTTGGCCAGAGGTGAAACATTTGACGATTGGATACGCGAGATGGTCGTTGGACCAAACTTTGTTGTGAAGTAATATCCGAGATTTTGTACTCGAGGATATGCATTCACAACTCAGAAGAGGAGACGTTCGAGTACGACTTATGATGCTGGCGTTTGTTCTGCATCAGGAGATGATGTATACTACGGACACATACATGAGATTTTGGAAATCAAGTATTTGGGCATGGTTGGATTGCGCTGTACTGTTTTCTATTGTGATTGGCACGACAACACTCCAGATCGAGGTGTGAGAACAGATGCATTTGGTGTTACATCAGTAAATTCGAGGCGAAAGCTGCAATATTATGATCCTTTCATTCTTGCTTCTCTGGCCGATCAGGTAATTAAATTTATAATTATTCAGAAGGATTCATCATCATGTGTATAAATTTATAATTTTACTAATAATTTCTTAAATGTTACAGGTTTGTCATATTAAGTACCCCCGGGTACGGAACAGAGATGATCCATGGGTTACTGTTACAAGACTCAACCCGAGAGGCCGAGTTCAGGGAAGTTCTGAGCTGGAAGACCCACTACAACCAAGCACATCCGGCAACTTAAGTGCAGCAGAAGATTTAGGTGGAGTTGGCCTTGTAGTCGATTTAACCGACTTCGGAGAGGAAGCCGCCGTTCACATAGAGGATGAACCAGTGATTGGAGAGTTTCACCAAGATCCAGATTCAGATTCATCTGGTGATGATGATTCGGAAACAGACTAGCGTCGACTTTTTTTTTTTTAATATAAATACCGAGGAAATTCCGAGGGAATATAGGTTTTCCTCGGAATTTCCTTGGAATAGACCTTGTCGATATAGGGATTTGATTATAGATTCCTTTTCCTCGGAATTTCCTCTGAATAAGATGCTTTCCCAGGGGTTCCTCCACTCACCCATTGGTTTCACAGCCGGGAACTTGAAGAACGCCTCCGCTGCTGGGAGAATTGCGACTGATGAATCGCGATCAGCCGCTGATTCCCTTGCCGTTGGATTCGTGCCTAGAAATCCGGTGTTCGTCACACTGGACGCCAACAATAGAGGAAATTCCGAGGAAAGGTAGGGGTTTCCTCGGAAATTCCATTATTTTCCTCGGAATTCCCTCGGTCTATTCCGAGGAACTAGGGGTTTTAAACCGAAAACAACGTTTTGCGGATTGAATAACACGTATATAACCTTCATTAAGTATCTTAACCAGATTATGAAGTCAAACTTTGGTGTTTTACCCAATAACAAACACTTTTACGATTGCATGAACGAAAACCACACAGCATAAGAGAAACACTTATACACTTTAATAAACGGTAAAGGGAATACTTACAATTATTTTTGAAATTTTGTTATTTCATGGTTTATGATCATCTATACAAAGAATCCTCAATGGTATGCATTATAATTGCATAAGAAATGAAAAACGGCGAAAAAATCGATGTTTTGAAACCTCAAACCCTGGTTCCTCAGAATTTCCTCGGTAATTACCGAGGGTATTCCGAGGAAACCTGGTTCCTCTGAATTTTTTTATTTAACCGGGTAAATAAAGCCGCCAAATATTTCGCGAAAATTGAATTAATGATTTCCGAGGAAATTCCGACGGATATATTAAATAATTCCGAGGAAATTCACACGGACATTTTCCGTCGGAGGCCTCATTTTATTAGGTCGAACCAGATCTTCTTTCCCATTTCTCTCTTCCTCTCCGCCGAACTCTCTCTTCTCTCTTGCGATTTCCGCCGTTTCCTCCCGTTACTCTCGACGATTTCCGGCGAATCCGCCTAATCCTCCTCAATTTCAGTCCTTGCATCATGTATGAACCCTATCCCACTCTCTTAGGTTAGATTTGTATGGTTTTTAAGTAGATTTGATGATTTTGTAATGAGATTTATAGATTTTTGTTAGGGTGAATGGTAGAATTGTGTAAAATGGAGTTTGATTATGTATTTCACTTGATTTGAATTTTTTTTTTAGTTTTTATTAATTTTGTGGTTATAAAAATCTAATTTGTAATTATATATATATAATATGAAAACGTTTTTTGTATATAAAATCTATTTTTTGCATTTTAAAATCATTTATATATTTATTAAACATTTTTAAAATCTATAAAACTTTTTTTGTCATTAAAAATCATATATATATAATATTTAAAATCATTTTTTTTGTCGTTATAAAACGTTTTATGTATTTTTATATATAAAATATAAATTTCTATATTTATTAAACATTTTTAATATTATTAAAACTATTTTTTGTAATTATTAAACTATTTTTTATATATTAAAACTATTTTTTGTAATTATTAAACTATTTTTGGGATTTATTAAAACTATTTTTTTAATTATTAAACTATTTTTTATTTATTATAATTTTTTTTGTAATTATTAAACTATTTATATTTTGTGATTAAAAACTATTTTTAAACTATTTTTTAAACTATTTTTTATTTAAACTGTTTTTTTTAATTAAAATTATTAGAACTAATTTTTAAATATGTTTTCTTTAATTTACAGGTCTAATGATGATCAGACCCGGCCTCGACAGCGTCGTAGCCGGGGTGGTATGGGGAGCCAGTCTCGGGGTTCATCCAGCCATATTCAGGATTCTGTTTCGCCCCACAGCTCCTACCATACATCTCCCTCTCCATTACCCGCTCCTGCTGCTCCCGCTCCCGCTGCCGCACCCGCTCTGCTCCTCCGGGTCCTCCGGGAGTGATGAGTGTTGCAGATTTGGTTCGACAGCCCGGTCTTGACCATCTTCCCTATCTCACTCCGTATCCACATGGACAGGGTCAAACATGGTAATTAAACTTTTATTTTTTTTCATTAAAATTTGATTCATATTAATAATTTGTTTTTTTTATTAGGTTCAACCTATCCGGGAACGGGATCAGCGCATGGATCAACCGTATGATGTACTCGGCCCTCGACAAGGGACATCCGACTTTCACTGACTTCCCTACCGAGAAGCAGCATCTATGGTTTCGTCAGTTTGCGGTAAGTATTCTAATTTTTTACTTATATTTTTTATTTATTAAAACTATTTTTTGTAATTATTAAACTATTTTCTATATTTATTAAACATTTTAAATACTATTAAAACTATTTTTTGTAATTATTAAACTATTTTTGGGATTTATTAAAACTATTTTTTTAATTATTAAACTATTTTTTATTTATTAAAACTTTTTTGTAATTATTAAACTATTTATATTTTTGTGATTAAAAACTATTTTTAAACTATTTTAGCAAGAATTCAACTGGAATTCCGATGATACGCTCTATATCTATCACCACTTCGTCCATAAAGTTATGGATAACTATGGGAAGCAAATGTACGAGTGGAAGAAGAAGTGGGAAATAAACAAGGTAGTTTTTAATTTATTAAACAATTTTTAAATTTATTAAATTATTTTTTATTTATTTAACTATTTTCTTTTTTTTTTTAATTAAAAGGTCCCAAAGTCGATGAACGACAGGTCTGGAAGGAGTTGTGTGCGCATTGGGATAAGGAAGAGACGAAAGAAACTTCTTCCACCAACTCCAACAACCGCATGAGCAACCGTAAAGGGAAGGGCATCTACAAGCATAACTTGGGTGCTCAATCTATTGTCACTCTGGGGGATCGCATAGTAAGTTCAACCGCTTTTTCTTCAATTATTTAAGTTTCAGAATTTTATTTTTTTGTGCATTTCTTCAAATTTCTAATGTTTGTTTAATTTATGTTTTTTCATGGCGGAAGAAAATGAGGGTGAGCCGGTTGATGATCTCGCCCTAATGAAAAGGGCGTATACCAACAAGAAGACCGGCCAGATTGATGATGGTCTTGTGAGGGACGTGGTCAGCCTGGTCCAAACTCAGGTGTATGACGAAATGTCTCAGCTTTAAACCGATGATGACGATTCAGCGGCTTCGACCAACTTGTTTCGGGTTCGAATCAACGAAATCGTTGAATCGGTAAGTTCTTTTTTTTTAAAGTTCAATTCATTTATTTTGTGATTTTTATTTTATCATCTTTTTATATTATTTAAATTTGGCTATTTAATATTTCAGTCGGTTCCAAAGAAGAAGGGACGTTTGGTCGGTTTGGGTCGTCGCTCCCGGTCGGCTGCTCCTTCTTCTGCACCACCGCCCTATGTTGATCCAGAAGTACTTACGGCTCAGCTGAAGGACAAGGATGATCGCATATCTGCGTTGGAGACCCAGATGGCAGCTCAACAGGCGGGCTATGAGACATAGAAGAGGCTGAACGAGCAAATGATGGAGATGATGAAGAGGATGTACCCGAACGAGGTGTTCCCGAACATTCAAGACCCGTAGTTTTTTTTTTTTCGAAAACTCGGAATGTTTTATTTTTATTTGTACAACTTTGAATATTATCTAATATGTTTTCAATTTTAATTTTATATTTTCGAATTTAAATTTCAAAAATTTTAATTTTTTTTTTTAAAATAATTTTTTTAAAAAAATTATTTTTTTTCGAAATTCCGAGGAAAAGCACCCTCGGAAATTTCCGACGAACCTTTCCTCGGAATAAGTCGTCGGAATATACCGAGGGACATTTCCTCGGAAAATTCCGAGGGCCGCACTTTCCTCGGAATTTTCCGAGGGCCACGTTCCTCGGAATTTCCAGTGAAAATTCCGAGGAAGGTTTCATCGGAACTTCCGAGGATTGGACCATCGGAAAATCCATCGGAATATTCTGAGGAAGGCCTCCCTCGGTATATTCCGAGGAACTTTACGACGAACTTATTGTCCTCGGAGTTTCCTTGGAAATCCCTCGGAAATTTCCGAGGGATTTCCGAGGAAAAATGAATTTCCGAGGAGTTATTTTCGAGGACTTTTTTCGTCGGTATGTCCTCGGAATAGCGTTATTCCGACGACATACCGACGATTTTTTCCCTCAGTATGCTGCTGTTTTCTTGTAGTGGAAGTGGGAAGAGAAGGACAACCCATGCGTTTGTTCAAGAAAGAAGAGAAGGACATAGTTTAACAGAAGGAATAGAAGCATTGATCACAACCAACCAAAGTGGAGATATATCTACATCATTCATTTCTATCTAGCCATTGATTTCTATCTAACCATAAAAAGCAATATATTACAACCATAATCTAACACTAACCACTTAAATATCTATTTATTACCTAACTTAACCCAATGTTTTATCCAATTCAAGAGAGCAAAAAGAAAGGTTTTATCAAATTTGACAGAGAAAAGAGATAGCTTCTACATTACAAACAATATATTGTATCGTCATCGGCCATATCCCACAGGCAAAGTAAAATTGTAATGCTTTATCTCAATAATAAAAATCTATCTCAACGAATACAAACAAAGCTTTATCCAATTCAAGCAATGCTCTATCTCAACGAATACAAACAATGCCTACTATAAAAATCTATCTCAAGGAATACAAACAATGCTCTATCTCAACGAATACAAACAATGCCTACTTTAAAAATGATCTCAACAATCGCAACATAAATCACAGACAATGCTTTATCCAATTCAAGACAGTAAAGAACCATATGCTTTTATCAAACTCAAGAAAGAGTACACACCACCAACGAATACAAACAATGCTTTATTCAATTGGACAGAGTAAAAATGAAAGTTTTACCTGTATGAAGAATCGTTGGCCTTTTGTTGCAGCTTCATACGATCCTGGATCATGCCAGGATCATGCTTCTTGATCCATCCATATAACGACACAAAGACAGAACCAAATTAAAAAAAGATTAGGGTTTTTCAATTTACTACGGTTCACGAACAAGAAAGAGCACAATCAAAGACATGCATAGTTGAAAGAATCAAAGACACGCTTTACCTTTCGATTCCCTTGAGAAACAATCGCCGGTTTTCTTCGTCTCAGAGAGCCGTTTCATCAAGGAGAACACCGACAGGGAGAGAAATCGCTGTTTCCTTCGTTGAGGATAGCCACCGGTTGAGAGTTTGCCGTTTTCCATCGTCGACAAGATACACCCATAGAGGCGTCGACGAGAGCCACCGACAGGGCGAGAAATCGCCGTTTTCGTCGCCTTCGGAGATGAACCGAAGAGAGAAAGAAAAGAAAGAAAGAAACAAAATTGACTCCACCGTTCCTCTAGCCAATACCATGGTGACTCGTCGCAGCTAAGAACCGTGCCTGCGAGCTTTAAATTAGGAGATGTGCCTTCGCATTAATTCATTTTTTCTTTCATTTTGGGGGTTAATTACACTAAGAAACGCGGTTAGGAGCTCGTGTTAAACATGCTCTTATAAAAGTAAAAAGTGCATTCTGAGAAAAAATAAATAACTTTACAATTAGTAGAATTTGCATTCTCCATATTTAGAAATTTAATTAAAAGCTGATTGTTCGTTCTAAAAATAGTAGATGAACTTGTTTAATCTGAAATTCAATTTCTAACACATTTTCCGTAGAAGACGAAATCTACTTATAGTAGAACATAATTTAATATTTAATTTATCAAGTTTTTCAACAACAAAAAAAACAGTGTATATATGAGTGTTTTATCAATGGTTTGTTTCTATTTTATACTCCATTCGTTCCTAAAAGATCCATATCCTAGAGAAAACTTTTGTTTCAAAAAGATACATATTTGATATTTTTAATGTAATTTTGTCAACTAATAATTAGAAGTTGTGAAGTTCAAGAACATTAATTACATTTCTTAAAATATTATTGGTTTAAAAATCTAGAAAATATAAAATTACAAAAAATTATTCATTTATAGTTAAGTTTTAATATGTTTTATTTTAAAACATTGATCTTTTAGAAAAGGATGGAGTATAATTTTTTGATTCATAAAACTATTTATTTCATTAAGTTTTAAAAATGGAAAGAATAAAAAAGATTAAAAAAATGAACAAAAAGAATTTTATACTATAGGGTTGATGCTTTTTTTTTGTTCTGTTTTGGTAATTTTTTTCTTATGTTATCACCGTTAGTTTGTTAGTTTATTTTTTTGTCAAACTTATAAGAAATCAGTAGAGAGAAAAAGACACAAGTTCGAAAATTCCCAATAACATAAAGCCATTGAAAGGTAGGTTTATTTATTGGCTAAAGAAATGAAAAAGGGAAGCAAAGAGACACGTGAATGTCTGTATATTTTCTCACTTCTTTAAAGAATATGAGGTTGGGAGTAATCTGAATTCATCAGCGGATCTGATTCCGTCGCTTTGTTGTTGCCTCTTTCTTCTCCTTCTTCAATTCTTCTTCTTCTCTCTCTCTCTGCTCGATATTCATATTTGGTTTATTAGTTGGCTTTCATAAGCAACAAAAAAAAAAAATCAAAGGTATAACTCACTAGTTCGTCCGTTTGATTCACTAAATTGTGGGTTTTGTTTGATCACACACATCGTCTTATTGATGCGTATTTTTTAATTTCCAGAAAGTCAACAACTTTCTTTGTTTCCTCTTCAGTCTTTGTAGCAGAGATGAAGCTACTCTGGTCTTTTTTGTTCTTGTCTTGTCTCTGTCTTGGATTTTTGGGACACGGACATTCTGAGAAACCAGAAGTTGTCAAAATCGGTTCAATATTCAGTTTCAACTCAGTGATTGGCAGAGTTGCCAAGATTGCGATAGAGGAGGCAGTGAAAGATGTGAATTCAAACCCGGACATCCTCGTAGGGACACGTCTTCAAGTTTCAATGCAGAACTCAAACTGCAGCGGTTTTATGGGCATGGTTGAAGGTAAGTGTATATTTTTCCAGAGGGAAAGATTGTTTTATTTTTTGTTTTGTAATAATATGAATTTTGTTTGTGCATAGCATTGAGGTTTATGGAGAAAGACATAGTTGGAATCATAGGACCGCAATGTTCTGTAGTTGCTCATATGATATCTCACATGGCGAACGAGCTACGGGTGCCTCTTCTCTCATTTGCTGTTACAGATCCTGTAATGTCGCCTCTCCAGTTCCCTTATTTCATTAGGACGAGCCAGAGCGACTTATACCAAATGGAGGCTATTGCTTCGATTGTAGACTTGTACGGCTGGAAAGAAGTGATTGCTGTGTTTGTGGATGATGACTACGGAAGGAATGGTGTTGCTGCACTTAACGATAAGCTTGCGAGTCGGAGGTTGAGAATCACTTACAAGGCGGGTTTACATCCGGACAATGCGGTGAATAAGAATGAGATCATGAACATGCTGATCAAGATCATGTTGCTTCAGCCAAGAATCATTGTGATTCATGTCTACTCGGAGCTGGGTTTTGCGGTTTTCAAGGAAGCTAAGTATCTTGGAATGATGGGTAATGGGTACGTTTGGATCGCTACGGATTGGCTGTCTACTACCCTTGACTCTTCCTCTCCGCTTCCCTCTGAGAGACTTGAGAGTATTCAAGGTGCTCTTGTTCTGCGTCCGCACACACCTGATTCAAAACTAAAACGGGAGTTTTTCGCGAGGTGGCGTAAGAATCCTGATGCTCCTCTGGCTCTTCACACGTACGGTCTCTACGCTTATGATTCGGTTATGCTCTTAGCTCGTGCTTTGGATAAGTACTTCAAACACGGTGGGAAAGTATCCTTCTCTAATGACTCAATGCTTGATGCTCTGGGGAAAAGCGGGAGTCTCAACTTAGAAGCGATGACCGTCTTTGATGGTGGAGAGGCTCTGCTTAAGGATATCCTTGGAACACATATGGTTGGTTTGACAGGACAGCTTCAGTTTACTACAGATAGGTCTCGGATCCGACCGGCTTATGATATCATCAATGTGGCCGGAACCGGTGTTCGCCAAATAGGCTACTGGTCGAATCATTCTGGTTTATCAGTTTTGCCACCTGAGTCACTCACGAAACCAAATATGTCAGCAAGTCAGAAGCTAAGACATGTGATCTGGCCGGGAGAAGCGTTTCAAAAGCCACGGGGATGGGCTTTTTCGAACAATGGTAAAGAGCTTAAGATCGGTGTGCCTCGCCGCGTAAGTTACAAGGAGTTTGTCTCGCAGATTCGTGGAACGGAGAATATGTTCAAAGGGTTCTGCATTGATGTCTTCACAGCTGCAGTGAATCTCTTACCATACGCAGTCCCTGTCAAGTTTATCCCTTATGGAAACGGAAAGGAGAATCCGAGCTACACTCATATGGTTGAGATGATAACAAGTGGTGTGAGTGGCCTTATTTCAAATAAATCCTCTTTTTTTTTCATATCTAAAAAAAGTTGTTTTTTTTTTTCTTACTGTGGAATTAGAATTTTGATGGGGTAGTGGGTGATATTGCCATCGTAACAAACCGGACAAAGATTGTAGACTTTACACAACCGTATGCAGCATCTGGACTAGTAGTTGTTGCTCCTTTTAAGAAACTGAACTCAGGAGCTTGGGCTTTCCTCCGACCTTTCAATCGACTTATGTGGGCAGTCACGGCTTGTTGCTTTCTCTTTGTCGGCATTGTTGTTTGGATCTTGGAGCATCGGATTAACGATGAATTCAGAGGCCCGCCTAAGAGGCAATGCGTCACAATTCTCTGGTCAGTTTGAGTAACAGTGAAAGAGAGCATGTCTGCTTGTGAATCCAATCCACTAACTGTTTGTTTGATATCTGCAGGTTTAGCTTCTCGACCATGTTTTTCGCGCATAGTACGTGAAGCAAAGAAAAGGATTTATTACTATCTCACTGATATGATTAGCTGGCTTTGACTGACACAAAAGCCTTTCCCTTTGGTTTAAATGCAGGAGAGAATACAGTGAGTACACTCGGGCGGTTGGTTCTGATCATATGGCTGTTTGTTGTACTAATAATCAACTCAAGCTACACCGCTAGTCTCACATCAATCCTGACGGTTCAGCAGCTCTCGTCACCAATCAAGGGAATTGACAGCCTTAGAGAAATGGATGATCGGATTGGGTACCAGGTGGGTTCGTTTGCAGAGCGTTATCTGAGGGATGAGCTTAACATATCAGAGTCAAGGCTCGTCCCGCTTGGTTCACCTGAAGCTTATGCCAAAGCTTTAAAAGATGGACCAAGAAAAGGAGGTGTTGCGGCAATTGTGGACGAGCGTCCTTATGTTGAACTCTTCCTCTCCAGCAATTGCGCTTATAGGATCGTTGGTCAGGAGTTCACCAAAAGTGGCTGGGGATTTGTAAGTCAGTATTATTTTTACCATTCAGTCAAAATTACAAATTAACAAATGTTTCTTTTACTTAGGCATTTCCTAGAGACTCTCCTCTAGCAATAGATCTGTCAACAGCGATCTTGGAGTTGGCAGAGAACGGGGATCTGCAGAGGATCCATGATAAGTGGCTGATGAAGAACGCATGCACCCTAGAGAACGCAGAACTTGAATCAGACAGGCTTCATCTGAAAAGCTTCTGGGGGCTGTTTCTCATATGTGGAGTTGCATGTGTCCTGGCTCTCTTCCTCTACTTTGTTCAGATCATCCGTCAGCTCTACAATGGAAAGCCAAGCGAGGAAGAAGAAGATGCCATTGGGAGAGAGAATCATGACTCCTCGTCCTTGCGGTCTACTCGTCTGCAGAGATTCTTGTCGCTCATGGATGAGAAAGAAGACGTGTCCAAGGCGGGAAGCAAGAAGAGAAAGATCGATGGATCAGTGAATGATAATTCAGTATCGAGACATTCACGGCGACTTGACAGCTTCAATTCGGTTAATCCATTAGATTGAAAGTTTAGTTACAGAAGATTCTTTAAGGCATCAAAACCGTTTATAGTGTATCAAAAGTGTATCCAACTTGTGCATTCCCTGATTCTGTTAATCTTTTAATCTTATTAGGAGTTCTTCAAAACAAGTGCATTAAAGGCAATAATAAATTTTTTTAGAGTAGCTGTACCAAGTTCAATACGGTAAAAATAAATGAGTAGCTACATCGTCTGACAAACTCTCAACAACCACACACAAGCTTATGGCTAACGATCTGAAACGTACCGTGAAAATTAAATGATGAGGGACCAGTTGTTGTCTCTTTCAGAGAAGGAGAGCTCAGGGACAAGGCCACGACATTCTCAAACCTCATCCAATCCCTTCAGACAATACCAATAATGAAAACCTCTCACTAATCCCCACCACACACACAAAAAAAAGAAAAAAAAAAGATTATTGATTTCATTTCCCCAATTAAACCCTCGTCCTGCTGCTTATCCTTCTTCGTCCAGAGACGAAAAGAAAAAAAACACAAATTAATGGCGGCTGAATATTCGGGTAGCCGAAGTTCCAACACACAGCTTCTCGCTGAACTCGAAGCCCTAAGTGAAAATCTTTACCAGAAACCTCAGGCTCCAGTTGGTCGCAGAACAAACTCTCTCGCTCTCCCTCGCAGCTCCGTTCCGTCCCTCGTGACCTCTGCCGAGGATGTGACGGTGCCGAAACCACGGTCTCGGCGTTTGTCTCTGTCTCCATGGCGGTCTCGACCCAAGCTCGAGGCAGAGGAGGAAGAGAATCAGAAGATAAGCATCAAGACACCAGAAGAGTCTTCATTGGGGGGATCCAAAGCCAAGGAAGAGAGAAAAGGGATATGGAACTGGAAACCCATTCGCGGGCTGGCCCGAATCGGAATGCAGAAGCTGAGCTGTTTGTTGTCGGTCGAGGTCGTGGCGGCCCAGAATCTACCGGCGTCGATGAACGGTCTACGACTCGGGGTTTGCGTGAGGAAGAAGGAAACCAAAGATGGCGCTGTCCAGACGATGCCGTGTCGGGTTTCTCAAGGATCCGCCGATTTCGAGGAGACGCTGTTCATCAAGTGCCACGTGTACTACTCGCCGGCTAATGGGAAAGGTGCTCCCGCCAAGTTTGAGGCTCGGCCGTTTTTGGTTTATCTATTCGCGGTGGATGCTAAGGAGCTTGAGTTTGGAAGGAACATGGTGGATTTGAGCGATTTGATCCAGGAATCTGTGGAGAAGATGAGTTACGAAGGAGCTAGGGTTAGGCAATGGGATATGAGCTGGGGGCTTTCAGGTAAAGCCAAAGGCGGTGAACTGGTTCTCAAATTAGGGTTTCAGATCATGGAAAAAGATGGTGGAGCTGGCATTTACGGTAAACAAGGTGAATTAGGGATTAAACCGAGCAGCAAACCGAAGAATTTCTCCGGTTCCTTTGGGCGAAAGCAATCGAAAACTTCCTTCAGTGTCCCCAGCCCAAAGATGACTAGCCAGAGCCAGACGTGGACGCCAGCAAGTGGCGTGGAGGCTGCGTCTGATCTTCAAAGAATTGAGCATCTGAATCTGGATGACCCGGAGGAGAAACCTGCTCCGAAAACAGAGGAACCTGAACAGAGAGTTGAAGAAGATGATCAAGAGCCTCCTGATTTTGAGGTTGTGGACAAAGGAGTCGAGTTTGATGACGACATGGAAACTGAGAAATCAGATGGAACCATAGGTGAGCGATCCTCTGAGATGAAGGAGCAACATGTTAATGTTGATGATCCACGGCACATGATAAGACTGACGGAGCTAGATTCTATTGCAAAGCAGATCAAAGCGCTTGAATCTATGATGAAAGATGATCGTAACGGTGAGGAAGGTGAGAGAGAGTCACCAAGGCTCGATGAAGAGGAGCAGACTGTGACAAAGGAGTTCCTTCAGTTACTTGAGGATGAAGAATCCGAAAATCTCAAATTCTACCAGCACAAAATGGAGATCTCCGAGCTGCGGTCTGGTGAATCAGTAGACGAAGAATCTGAGAATTACCTCTCAGATCTTGGGAAAGGCATCGGTTGTGTTGTTCAGACAAGGGACGGCGGATACTTAGTTTCTATGAACCCTTTTGATACGGTGGTCATGAGGAAGGACACTCCTAAGCTCGTAATGCAAATCTCGAAACAGATCGTGGTACTACCTGAAGCCGGATCAGCGACTGGATTCGAATTGTTTCATAGAATGGCGGGTTCGGGTAAGGAACTTGACTCAAAGATATGTTCGCTTATGGCGATGGACGAGCTTATGGGGAAAACAGGGGAACAAGTGGCTTTCGAAGGTATAGCGTCAGCGATCATACAAGGGAGGAACAAAGAGCGAGCGAACACGAGCGCAGCGCGAACTGTTGCGGCTGTTAAAACGATGGCTAACGCTATGAACAGCGGAAGAAGAGAGAGGATAATGACAGGAATCTGGAACGTGGAGGAGAATCCATTGGCATCAGCTGAGGAGGTTTTAGCTGTTTCTTTGCAGAAACTTGAAGAGATGGTGATCGAAGGACTAAAGATTCAAGCTGATATGGTGGAGGATGATGCTCCTTTTGAGGTTTCCGCTGCCAAAGGCCAGCCAAATCCACTTGAGTCGACCATCCCGCTCGACGAGTGGCTCAAGGAGAATCGCAAGCAGAAAACGTTGACCGTTTTTGCGACAGTGCAGCTCCGGGACCCAACAAGGAGATATGAGGCAGTGGGAGGGACAGTTGTCGTGGCGGTGCAGGCTGAAGATCAGGAGGATGGACTAAAAGTGGGAAGCTTGCACGTTGGGGGAGTGAAGAGCAATGGGGCGGAGAAGCGTAGGTTGACTGCTGCGCAGGCGCAGTGGCTTGTGGAGTATGGTATGGGTAAGAAAGGTAAGAAGAAGAGTAATGTTAAGAGGAAGGAGAAAGAAGAAGAAGATGAAGAATTGTTGTGGAGCTTGTCGTCTAGAGTTATGGCGGATATGTGGCTAAAATCTATAAGGAACCCTGATGTGAAGTTGCACTGTTGAGGTTGAGAATTTCACATTACAGAATAAGATGCATATGTGTATACAAAAGGTTATTTTCGCTTTGTTATTTATAGCTATTTGAGCAGAACTTGTCTAGTCTCTAAATTTGATCGTTCTTTGTCAATTGGTAAAGACTAAAGACAAACACTGTCCTCACTACTTTTCCTTGAAAATTCGTCAAATTCAAATTGTTCCAACCGAGATTGCTCCTGTGTTTGAACTTGGACATGTCTCTGACTGCCAAACGATCAAAAACGAACATATTGGAAAGTATTACAATCAGCAAATTGCTGTGAGAGTTAATGTTCTAAAAGTAAAAATGCATCATCACCTGAATGTGTGCGAGCATATATAAACCACAGCCTCTTTCTCCCTCTTATTATTTCCTTCTTGCTCTTTCTCTCGCTATGTTTTCATTTTCTTTTTCTAGTCTCTAAATTGTGTGAGAGCATATAAGGCTACCACAACAATCAGTTTCACATATTTAAAAGCTAGTAGGTTTTAACTCGCCCTACGGGTGAGTGAGTAAACAATATTTTTTTTATAAATTATATTTTAGTTTTCACTAAACATTAGAAAAAATATTTGACTCAAATTAAGACAGATATTATTTTCTCAGATAATTATTTTCTTTGTTATTTTCAAACTATATTGTAAATTTTAATAAGCATTTAAAATTTTTAGTCTGATTTTAGTTGAAAACAACCATAACATTCACTATTTCAGTTATTTTTTCAGAAATTACTAAATAATTTAACCATGATATTTTTGAAAATCATAGGGAGTTTCAATTTTACCCTGAGTTAGCTATCATTTTTCAAACTTACTCTTAAAAGATAGTTATTTTCAAAAATACTTTAAATTTGTGATAAAAATAATAAATTAAATCTCTTAAATCATTTATAAATGTTTAATAATAATTTATAAAGTATTTACAGAAGTTTATAAATCCAGTCACACCCCCTACATAACAAACCATAAACACTATCACTAGATCTTCAAATGTTAGGAACTTAGGAGGGTTAGTTTAGTTTTTTTCTTTCACAAACTTAAGTTTTTTTTTTTCAAAAAAAAAACTTAAGTTATTTATGAAAATAGTTATTTTTAATGGTAAAATTGAAAATTATATTAAATTTGTGTTAAAATTTAAATTTCCCTAGTTATTTTCAAAAACCGAATAGAGCTCATCAACAAGGACAATGAGGTCTTTTTATTTTATTTGATCTGACATTTGGCTATAAAAAGAGCCTTGTCAACCGAGAAAAGGACATAATTCTTTTTCCTGAATTTTAGAGAGAGATTATAGAGAAAGAACTTAGCAACCTCCATCTTACTTGAATAGCGAGCTCAATTCAAATATCTCTACTTGTTTAGTATTTGTAAGCTCTTTCGATTTACTTCTAATATAGACAAAATTTCTGTCTTTCTTTGTCTCTTAAT
The DNA here is from genome assembly GCF_020379485.1 of Brassica napus. NCBI lineage: Eukaryota > Viridiplantae > Streptophyta > Magnoliopsida > Brassicales > Brassicaceae > Brassica > Brassica napus. The sequence continues at coordinate 6,082,038 of NC_063441.1, read as the reverse complement.
CATTTATAAATTGCCACCTCGAACTCACTACTTAACAATTGTTTTGGCTCTAATCTTTTATTTTGTTTTTTTATCCCATATTGTAGGGTAGATCTCGAAAGATATGAAAGATCCCACTCCAAACTGTACATACAGACTTTCATCAGATTTTGGAAGGTGCAAAATGATAAGATTTTTAGAGGAAATGATAGAGATTCCCATGGACTGGTTTAATATGCTGACTGAGAATGGTGTGCTTGGCATGAAGCAAACAAACCTTCTTGTTCATCTGATGCGTAGCTGGGATGACATCGTATACAAGTTTTAGGCATGTATAATATTGGTATGGTAGACGGTTCTTAGCGTTATAATGCTACCGTATATGGATTGATAGGAAATATGCTACCGGATAAACACAATTTTTAGAAACTAAGAAATAGTGGAGACGAATACCACCTCTATATGCAGAAGTCGAAATCCTTAAATGGACAATGAAGAATATGTTACAATACTCCATATGTTAGAAGTTTGTGATAGATTGCCGAGAGCGGATATCAATGGCTTAGAATCTATAAGGATGATTAAACTTCTCAATGGAACTAAAAGAAAGATCAAACAAATGAAGATTTTTACACTTTTCTATCTTTTCTATTCTTAAGCAAGTAATTGAACATCAGATTTTTTTAGTAAAAATGGCAAGATTTTTTCATAGAGAATATTTTTTTATTGACTGTTCTGTTTTGATTTAATTAATCAAACTGTCTTAAATTTGAATAATGAAATAGTTGTGTTTGAAGTTAAAAAGCAAAAAAAAATTTGAAAAAAAAAAAATTGGACAACAAGAAAAAAGAAAGAAAAGGTGATTCTACAGCTCCACCAAATCAACTAGTTAAGGTTTGATAAAAGAAAAATGTTTGTATTATTTGTCATTTATTTTGTATTTGGGTAAATAATATTATTATTAATTGATTATTACCCCCGAATGAGAACATAGATATCATCGAAGGTCCTCCAAGCTCACAAATAGCTCCGAGAGGATCCAAAGTTTTTTTTTCTCACTTGTTCCATCGATGGCGGCTCTTTCGACATCTCTCTCTCTTTCCAGGAATACTCAGCAACTCCATCCTTCATCTGGTACGCATCCGAATATGAGATTCTATCGTTATTTGAAGCGTTATGATTTAGTGCTGTGTCGAGGCCACGCGAATCTCAGGAACCCGCTTGCTTTTTCTACTGTGATTTCTATCTTTTCCCCAAATCAAATTAACTCTCATTTTAGAGTTGGCAGTGACGAGCGTATAAAATTATTTTTGTAACGTGATTGATTATATTTCCCATTTCGTATTGTAAAAGTGAGAGCATATCTCTCGATTCAGTAATCCTTGTTCCTTCTCCTTCAATTTCATGCTAGGCTTTTCTCTGAAGCCAATTGGTCGTCGTGCCAACGTTTCTTTCGGGCTGAATCCCTCTAAAAAGATCCAGCTTTCTGCTCCTAGTGGCAAAAGGATCCTAACCATCCAATCAGCATACAGGTTAGCATTTACCCTTTTTTGGGATCTGATGAATCAAAACCAATCTCTTTTGTAATTGATAGTCACCGTATGTGCAATGTCTATCTTGCAGAGATGATGACAGTTCAGGCAGCACTGGCCTGTTTGTGGGAGGGTTCATTTTGGGCGGGCTCATAGTCGGTGCTCTTGGATGTGTGTATGCACCACAGGTTAATATATTATTCTCTTTCACAATGGTTTGTTTTGTTGAGATCCCTCTTACAGCTATCTTATTTCTTCAGATCAGCAAGGCTATAGCTGGAGCAGACCGAAAGGATTTCATGAGGAAATTGCCTAAGTTCATATATGATGAGGAAAAAGCTTTGGAGGTGACTTGAAAACATATCATTTTTCTCTGTTGATTTTTTTTTTTTTTTTATAACTTAATTAACGACACTCCTTAATGCAGAAAACTCGCAAGGTATTGGCTGACAAAATTGCTCAGCTCAACTCTGCTATCGACGATGTGTCCTCTCAGCTAAAATCAGAAGACACCCCTAATGGTGCAGCTCTAAGCACCGATGAAGTCGAGGCTACAGCCTGAATAATCTCATCTGTTTTAGGATACTGAAACAAAATTGTGGGTCATTATTACTTGTTGTTGTTTGCTGTTTCTGTGTAATTTTGTCCAAACTTTTACTCCATCTTCAAACCACTACCATCGTCTTGTCTTTTTTTTTTTTTCATTATGCTATGTTGAACGTTATATCATCCTCATCATTTCAGATTCCTTACGCGAAATGTGACTTGGAAAGTAGTCTAATTTTTTTTTTTTTTAATAAATGAGAGATACCTGTGATGACTATTAATCAATGGCTCACACAATCTTATCCCCAATTGTATCTTACCTACGTAGTGACCACATATTCATCTGTTTCATTATCAACCACAGGATGCCTTTTATCAAAATCAAAGATGTGAGGATGCATGTATATATGCCACTGCTCAAAATTTTGATCAGCATCCTTAGCCTTTTTCTCTTCTTGCAACTATGGCCACACATTCAGCTCTTGCCGTCTCCAGAATCCCCGTCAAACCGAGGCTGCAGTCTAAGAGTGCCATTCACTCTTTCCCAGCTCAATGTTCCTCCAAGGTAATCTTCCTTCTACCTAGCACAACCCTCTGTGTGGTGTTTTACGGTTTGTTTATCTCTTTTCTCTTGTTGCTAAACCACACAGAGGCTGGAAGTGGCTGCATTCTCCGGCCTGCGAGTCAGCAGTAACGGTGGGGAAGCATCTTTCTTTGATGCCATAGCTGCTCAAATCACCCCCAAGGTGACTGATTGGTTCAGTAACTTTATTGTTATGTATGTGCATATATATGATGATGATGAGTTTGTGCGATATTATTAGGCTGTGGGGACATCCTCTCCTGTTAGAGGAGAGACAGTGGCAAAACTGAAGGTGGCCATCAATGGGTTTGGAAGGATTGGTAGGAACTTCCTCAGGTGTTGGCACGGTCGCAAGGACTCTCCTCTCGAAGTTGTTGTGCTTAACGACAGTGGTGGTGTCAAGAACGTAAGTTGCTTACAATAATTTAGCATTTTTGATCTCTCTTTTTTGACCTTGGTGAAATCTCTTGTATAGGCATCCCACTTGCTCAAGTATGACTCCATGCTTGGAACCTTCAAGGCCGATGTGAAGATAGTCGACAATGAAACTATCAGCGTTGATGGCAAGCTCATCAAAGTCGTCTCAAACAGAGATCCTCTTAAGCTTCCATGGGCTGAGCTCGGCATTGACATTGTCATCGAGGTGAATGTTCTATCTTAAAGCTTCAAATGATATGATTCGCATGCAAATTAATTGAAAGAGATATGTATATATATATATCAGGGAACAGGAGTGTTTGTTGATGGGCCAGGAGCAGGGAAGCACATCCAAGCTGGAGCCTCGAAAGTGATCATCACAGCACCAGCTAAAGGCGCTGATATCCCAACCTATGTTGTGGGAGTCAATGAGCAAGACTATTCTCATGACGTTGCTAACATCATTAGGTAAAGTTTAAACAAAATCAAATTAGTTGTTGAGTACTCATGTTTCCTTCTCGGTTGTCTTGGCAGCAATGCATCTTGCACCACCAACTGTTTGGCTCCCTTTGCGAAAGTTTTGGATGAAGAGTTTGGTACACTACTTTTCTCTACTGTCATTACATTGTTGACAATGGTTTCTTACCTTACTCAATTACAGGAATCGTCAAGGGGACTATGACAACGACACACTCTTACACCGGAGACCAAGTAAATACCATTTGAACATACTTATCACGATTAAATCTTTGTTTGTGTATTAAAGTAGAACCGTAGATGATAGATGTTTCATGGTTGATTCAGTTTTGGTCTCGGATATTTGGTAGTTTGGGTTCCTGCTTGTAGTACAAGAATACTTTCATCCAAACAATGGTGACATATGTTTGCAATGTTTCAGAGGCTCCTAGATGCATCACACAGGGACCTAAGGCGTGCAAGAGCCGCAGCACTGAACATTGTACCGACTAGCACAGGTGCAGCAAAGGCGGTGTCGTTGGTGCTCCCCCAGCTGAAGGGTAAACTCAACGGCATTGCACTCCGTGTGCCGACCCCAAACGTCTCTGTGGTTGACCTTGTTATAAACGTTGAGAAGAAAGGTTTGACTGCTGAAGACGTTAACGAGGCCTTCAGAAAAGCGGCCGCTGGACCGCTCAAGGGCGTTTTAGAGGTTTGCGACACGCCACTTGTCTCTTGTGACTTCAGGTGCTCTGATGTCTCAACCACCATTGACTCTTCCCTCACAATGGTCATGGGTGATGATATGGTCAAGGTGGTCGCCTGGTACGACAACGAGTGGGGTTACAGGTACAAAGATAATACATTCATAAGATTAAATCAATTCATATGGTTTACATTATATTTTTTTTTTTCATTTTGCCTTTATTTCAATGATTTCTTTAGAAAGGAACCCACGAGTTTTATTTTTTCAAACAATTTTTTTTTTTAGAAATGTGACTTTTTTAACATACATGCACGATAACGTAATTTTGGCACTTTTTAGAATTTTGGTTTTCTTTTAAATAACTGGAAGTTGATTTAATGCGTTAGCTTACAGAAAGCATGATCTTCAGATTTTAAAGAAAATTTTATTTTTCCGATGATACAGCATTTTACATATTATTATTGCCGGATTTCATTTAAGTTTCTCGAAAGGATGTGTCAACAGAATGTATTTCGACTTCACCACTACATCAGTTTGCCATTATGTCTCCTAAGAAGTTCTTTTTACCTGCTTAACATTTTTATATAAAAATTCTCTTTCTACATGTAATTAGAGTTTGAAACATTTAATGACTAAATTGTCATATATAATTTAATGATATAGCCAAAGAGTAGTGGATTTGGCTCACCTAGTGGCTGCCAAGTGGCCGGGAGAAGTAGCTGCTGGAAGCGGAGACCCTTTGGAAGATTTCTGTAAGACAAACCCAGCCGATGAGGAATGCAAAGTCTATGAAGCTTGATTCTAATCTTTTTCTCTAAACTGTTTCCGAGCAATTTGGTTTATCTTCCAGTAACAATTTATCGAAATCATATAAACCCTGCCTCTTAAACTCTTATCATATATTTCGTCTTCTTTCTTTTTACTATTATATCAAAAGGCAATGTATGTAATACCCATTTCATTGCCTCATGTGCGATCTCGAGGATACTATAATTTCAATGATATGTGCGAACAAAATGTACTTTTGAATTAGGGACTAATTATTATGAGATTTTGAAAATTAGGAGATCGAGTTGAAAGAAAAACTACTGAATATGGTGAAGATGTAAGATGTATGCCCTTGAAGTAGTCGTTGACGTAGTTGCTGAAGCAGACGTCGTAGTGAGTGGTGAAGTCCATGTGGAATCAAGATGCTGAGCTGAAGTCGTGTAGACTTGGAAAGCAAGGGAGTATCTATTGAATCGTAAGAACCAATATCCAAGAATGTATAACACAAGCAAATATAAAGTACTCACTTTATTAATAGCTTTCTCAAACTCAAACTCACAAGTTATACCACACAATTAGCATCTCCTTATATAACACTTATATATTCCTATTCTCAATAGGAAACATATCTTATAGATAACTCTCGATCTATTCTAATCCTAATCTCATTAGAATAGCTTATATCCCAAGTTATCTCAAGCTTAGGTCAACAATATCTTGGAGATATGGAAAGATGAATAAACTTGAGGAGCAAATTTATGACTTAAAGAAAGAGGAGTAAGTGCATTCCAAGAAAAGGAAAGTTGCACTTATTGTTATGGAAGATGTCCATACATGTTGCCTTGGAGATTAGGGTTTCGGGAACATGGAGAATAACTATAAGATAGCTATGAAGTCGTCTGTATAGAGACAGAGACACGGAGGCTGATCTTATAGAGAGAGAAAAGCTCTTGGAAGTGTTCTTGGGTCGTGCTGAAGCAGTGGCTGAAGTACTTGACGGAGAAGAGACATAAGCAGGTAGCTTAGGAATTATTCAGTAGCGTGTGTTAGGGTGTTAACACTAGACGTATAAAAGCTGAATAAGCAAGTCTTGTAAAAATTGTTTAAAGGAGATTCTAATAAAAACATTGGTGTTTGCTTGTGTATTTGTCTCTTGATTTATCTTCTGCACTACCTTATTGTGTTTGCATCTTGCACTTATATATGGTAGAATAGTTGGCTAGTGGTAAAACATTGCCCTGGTTTTATTGTGTTTCTAGTTCAATTTTGAAAAAAATGTTTTACGCCATAGGATTATTAAGAAAGGTTGGTCTTGAACCAGTGGTGGGATAACTCGAGGCAAAATCCATATTGGCAAATATTTATGCATGTTTTTTGACATGCAATTTTATTATTAAATATGTAAAAGTTATCATCAAGTATACTTAGATAAACAAAATTTATTGGCAGATAAAGAAATTTGGAAACCAATTATAACTCTAAGATCTTCTAAAATCTATAATAATATTCAGTTTAAAATATATCTTTTGAAATCTACTATTATTTAAAATATTTTAAACAGATAGATTTTGAAAGGTATTTAGTTAATGTGCAATTTAACATTTATGATTTATAATTCTCCACTAGATTTTGATCCGCGTTTGGAAAGCGCAGGTTTGTTTTTGAATTTTTTTTTAAATATTTTAAATGTATTTCTATATAATATATTGTATAGATTTGATCACATTTATTCAGAACCACAAACTAAATTGTACCAAACTGAAAATCCTGAAACTACAAATAAACTGAATTTCATAAGTAACGGAGAACCACAAGGGTAAGTGAAATTTTAAAATACCAATTCTATACTTACTAATATTAATTACATTTAATTTCTAAATAACCAAATACTTTAAAAATAACCAAATTATCCCCCCCCTTCCCCCAAAAAAATCCTTAAAATATTAAAACTATTTGAATTATCTGATATTTTCATCCGAAGAACCGAAATTACATGATATTTAAACTGATAATCCCAAATTATCCAAATTTATCTGCAAATTCGTAATTATCTAAAAAACCGGAATCAAACCATAACTTAATTGGACCCAATTTTTTTTCATATTAGGTGATTCTCAACTTTGCTAATGACCAAATAAATAAAAATAAAACAACCCAACTAAAACCAAACCAAACCAAACTAAACTTTGTAAATAATTATCTTAAATTTCGAGAACCAAAACACCAAAACTCAAAATACTCAAACCAAAACCAAATGCTAAAGACTAACAGTCCATCTACATTTAAATAGTGCAAAAAAGTATTATACTTTTACAAATTGTTTAACTCCTTTAAGTGGGGGTACATTTGTGGTTTATAGACGAATTAAGATATAAACAGTGTTTTTATCCGATCTTGATCCGTGTTCGAACTGATAAACCCGATAGCCATATATAATCTGTATTGCCCTATGTTCTTTATGTTCCATTCCATCAGAGGTTCTATCAACTGATAGGTTTTTACAAAATTCGGATTTAATAAAACTGATTTATTAAAAATCTGATAAAACCTAAAAAATTATAATTGTATAAAATTTAGTATAAATACAGATAAGAAGGCCAATAATTTTATAATTGTATAAAATGTAAATTCTAATATTTTACATTTTAATAACATGATCGAAAAGTGATTAAAATTAAAATATGAATATATGCTCAATCGGTCAATAAATTATGTTACATATATAAGGAACATAAATTGAATAATATGCTTTGAATATTGCACATTAACATGTTATTAATGAGATACATATATTTCACTGATATTACTGTACCAAATATATATTTAATAATTTTTAGATGATTAAATAAATGACAATGGCAGAACAAATAATATTGAAAACAAGCCAACGATATTTCCAAAAAGTATATCATGTATTTAATTGTTGGGAAAATTGTTTTTTTAGAGCAAAAAAATGGTAACTATGTCCCTTTATACTAATCTATACTACTTTATGTCCCATTAGACTAATTTTTTTCAAAATGGCAGTAATGCCCTTAAAATTGTAATTTTTTTATTCCTTTTTCGTTTTTTTTTTATTTTTTGTTCCTTTTTCGTTTTTTTATTTTTTTTTTAAAAAATCGATTTTTTTTTTTCAAAATATAAAAGTGAATATTCCCAAATATTTTGTTTCCATATTTTTAGGAACTGATTTCTTATCCGTAGAATACAACTAATATGTAGAAATCGGTTTCTACAGTTTTTTAGAATTATAGTAATGTTTAGATTTTGATTTCTACATGTTTTAGATTTATAGTAAATCTGTAGAAGTAGGTTTCTACGTGTTTTAGATTTATATTAATGTGTAGATTTTGATTTCTAAAGATTTTAGAACGATAGGTTAAGCGCGGAATGTGTATTCTAAATATTTTTAGAATACTCCTATTTACGTAGATCACGTATTCTAAACATTGTAGATTCAATGAAAAAAGTGGATTTCGTTTTCTACTTCGTAGAATGTCATTTCTACTTTATTTAGAACATAATATGAAATTTATAATTTTTACTTTTTTATAACTGGAAAAAATATCACTAAGTTCATATAGGTATTTTATCAAAAGTTACTATTTTTCCAAAAAAATTTTGTTTGTAAAACTATTTATTAAATTTATTTTCAAAAATATTAAAGGGTGTTATAGGAAAATATGACACAAAATATAGATTAGTCTAAAGGGACATAGTTACCATTTTTTTGCTCTAAAAAAACAGTTTTCCCTTTGTTGTTTTGATTGTTAGAGAAAATAAAGGTAATCCCAAATATAATGAATAGTTAATGAATAGGTGCAACAACCTTTTATAGGTAGATTTTTTAACAATCATTCCCTTTTAATAGTATAGATTCTCATAAATAATCCAAAAGCTCACTACCTTTCATATATTTTTGTATGCAGGCATTTGTTTTTATGTGAATTTGTTCTTTACAATTTAATAGGGGAGCTCCGCGCTACGCACGGAATGTGATGGATCAGTTTTATGTTTTACGTGTGATGTATATAACTATATTATTGTATATTTTCATTGTATGTGTTTTATGTTAGAAATTGCAAGAGATGTATGGGAAAGTTTACTATTTTTAAGAAGGTTTGGACGTGGAGGGATTGTATATGTTAAGATTATTATGTTCGATCTTGACGGTTGTGTCTATATTAAAAGTTTGTGGTGTATAGCATCTTATATAGGTTGGATGAGGTTTATGTGGTTTTCTAGTTGTGTAGTTTTTACAATTCTTAATCCATAATTGGCGTTTCTTCATGTTTTTAACGTGTTTTGATTTTTAATTGTAGTAAAATGTTTTTAAAGATATTGCGGCATTAAACTTCTTGCATTGAGGTTTTTGTTTAGACCATCTCCAATGTGCTTTCTTATTTTTTTTTTCTCTACAATAGAACAATTATATAATAGAGATGAGTTTCTCTATAATATAGTCATCTATTTTTTCCTCTAAAAAATAATATTTTTAAAAGATTATTTTTTATTTTAGTATTCACACATTTTTCTTATAAATATTAAAATTGACCTATTTATTATAATTTTGAAAAAACCTAAAATTTCTATATTATTTAAAATAAATATTTTATTACAGAAATACATTATACAAAAAAAAGTAGACATTATATAACCATCAATACTATATTAAAAGAATTACAAAGTAGACATTATCTAACTAAAAATATCACTTGTTAAATAATAATTAGACTTTTAAATAAAATAATAATATTATTTATTTATTTTTTAACTCTAAAAATTAAGAATTATTATGTAAACCAAAAAGGTTGTATTTTATAAGTATTTTTTATTTCTTCATAAATATGTTTTTAGTTATAATAACAAAAGTTCAAAAGACTTTGACAAAAAAAAACTATTGTGTAAATAAAGAAAACATGCTTCTATTATAGAGAAATGCTCTTTTCCCCTAAATATAGAGAAAAAATAACAATCTCTATTTTATAGGAAGAAGTAGATGTGGATTTGAGTATATTTTATTCTATTATAGCATATAGAGACAAAAATAGCAATGAGTTGGAGATGCTAACACATTTTCATTTTCATTCATGTATGCATTTGATTATTTTGTTCATATGGTAGTTGAAATGTGGACATATTGTTTTTTCTTATAATTTATTTTTTTTTTATCAAAAACATGAAACCATCACCAAACCAAGTATCAGAAGAACACTTTTTTTATAGTCACAGGCAAGAAGAGATATTGAAAAAAAAAACCTTTGAATTAGAACAAAATATGAGACGACGAAGCTGAAAACTCCTTGCCATTACCCGTTGGAATCAATTTTCTTTTCTTGGAGTTTGGTTTCAAGGTCTGAACTCGATCTAGATGTGGATAGTCATTCTGTTGGAAAAAAATTCAAAGGTTTTTAGGATTTCTGAGGGTTTACAGGATGAAGACTTACTCTTTTTACAGCTGGAGATCCACCGACTTGTTGAGAGGAAATATGCGTTGAATGAAGAGTCGTGGAGTTGAAAGAGTTAAGAATGTCGTTAGTAACAACAAATCAATGTATCTATAACGGTATCAAAGAGAAGAACATAGACGAAAGGACACGAAGGCTGCTAGATACTGAGATTCATCATTAAGATTAGTTTCACATAACCCTCCCGAAACACTATTGTTGCTTTAGATGAATCACTATGGGCAGCATATATATTCGTAGTGGACCCGATTCTGATTGAAACGAAAGCCTACAAATTGTTTAGGAATAATAAATTATAGAGTTTTTTTATAAAAAAAGTACCACCTCAATGGTTGGTTTCTTATTTGCATTTTCCATTTATTATTTAATCTAATAAAGTTAAGTTGAAAAAAAACAATATCAGATACTCGGACAATTATTATAACTTGTTTCTAAAGCAAGAGAGCCTTTTTGTATAAGAGTTTCTCTTCTTCTATCTTCTATCTTTTGATTTTGCATTCTTTCGTTTTCTTGTTTTTGGTGCAGAAAGAATAAATGTGGCTACTGAGTGCATTTTTCGAGTTTTGGTACAGTTTTGTAGTTTACATTTCTATTTGTAATCAGTTGACATCTCTTATTGACACTAAGAGCACCTCCATCAATTAGAACCCATTAGGAGTTCTTTAGATTAAATTAGTGTTTAATTGTGTAATTTGAAAGCTTTAGAACCTTTGTTAATCTATTTAATTTTTTCATCCTCCATTGGTAGAACCTCCATTGAGGTTCTTTAAATTTTAATTTTTTTAAAAAAATTTCCTTAAGTAAAATGATTTAAAATAAAAGCATACATAAAAATTTTAATAAAAATGACATGAAAACATATTAAAAATATAAATACTAATCGTGAACGAGAAAAAACCGATTAGTTGAAATGTTGATGTGTTCCAAATTTTTGCCATATATTCTCAACCAAATCAGCTTTCAATCGTTGATGTATTTTGTTATCTCGGACTTCATTCCGAATGGTCAGCATGCTCATAATATTCTCGACATTTGAAGGCATCCCCGATGTAAAGTTGAGATCGACTTGTGAACTTCAGCTTGATTCCGGTTGTTCGAAAACTTATAGATCATATAGAGTGTGTCCATCTCGTTCGTCTTCCACGATCATATTATGTAGAATGATACATGCTCGCATTATCTTTCCAATTTTTATTTTGTCCCACAAAAGAGCAGGATTTTTGACAATAGCAAATTGGGCTTGCAGGACCCCAAAAGCACGCTCGACATCTTTACGAACACCTTCTTGATGTGTAGCAAATAAGGATGCTTTCGGATCTTGCGGTTCTCGAATAGATTGGACAAAATTAGCGCAGTTTGGATAAATACCATCTGTGAGATAGTAAGCCAAACGGTAGTTGTGTCCATTGACAGTGTAATTAACTTTTGGAGCTCGACCTTGTAATATATCATCAAAAACAGGTGATCGATCAAGAACATTGATATCGTTTAAGGTACCTGGAGGTCCAAAAAACGCATGCCATATCCAGAGATCGTGTGAAGCTACAGCCTCTAAAACAATTGTTGGCTTTCCTGATCCACATGTATATTGACCTTTCCATGCGGTCGGACAATTCTTACACTCCCAATGCATACAATCGATGCTTCCTATCATCCCGGGAAATCCGAGCAACTCTCCAATATCGAGTAGTCGTTGAAGATCTTCTGGTGTGGGTCTTCTTAGATACTCATCTCCAAATAAATTAATGACTCCTTCAACAAAATGTTCCAAGCATAAAAGTGCGGTGGTCTCACCAAGTCGGAGATATTCGTGTCGACCGCATCAGCTGGGCAACCATATGCCATCATACGAATTGCTGCCGTTGCTTTTTGTAAAGGAGAGTGACCGAACCTTCCAGTAGCATCTCTTCTTTGTTGAAAGTATGGGATTTCAGCGGAGGGGCGATCAACAATACGCATGAACAAGGACTTCTTCATTCGAAAACGGCGTCGAAACATGTGAGAAGGATATGTTGCATCTTCACTAAAATAATCGTTCCATAGTTGTATGTGTCTTTGTTCTCGTTGTCTTTCTATGTAGGCTCGTTTTTTTTTTGGACGTTGGTGCTTCTTGGCGATCTTCATTATGAGTGAGAAGGTTTTCAAATTGTTGATCAAAAATTTGATTAAATCTTTCATCCATAAAGGCTTCAAAATTATCGGAAGAAGAAGCCATTAGAGAAAATGATAAAAGCAACCGTAATTAGGACAATGAAAAGAAATGATAAGCCCAAAAGAAAAAGAAATGGTAAAGCAAATGGCAGAGAAATGGTAAAGCAAACGGTTTGTAAATTTTGGTATTGGAAGAGAAATGGCAAAGGGTTTACAACAAGAGGTTTTTAAAGACAGACAAGCGTTTCTGTTTGTTTACAATCAGGAAGCGTAATGGCAATCTTTATAAAGAAAAACTATGAAACACAAGTTGCGAACTGGCGTTTGTCACATGGAGACACAACTGTTTCTGCTTGGCTTCTTCTCTCACATGGAAACAGGCGTTTGTCTTCTTCTTCACATGGCCAGCCAACTGTTTCTTCTTGGCTTCTTCTGTCACATGGAAACACAACTTGACTAACAGGGTCTTCTCGCTTCACCTGCAAGAACACGTGACTGAATTAACCAAATTCATACAGAAAACATTAACCATTAATTTAAGAGACCACAATGTTACAGCCTCGGACATAACACAAATGAGAAACATATCCTTAATAGATCAACAAACAAAGACACAAAGCTATTTCAAGTTCAGAGAAACAAACTTAGAGACAAAGACACAAAGATCCGAATTAAACTAAAGAGCAAACATTTCCTTAATAAGCTTATTTTTCAAAGCTATTTCTAGTTCAGTTAGTGGCTCTGTCTTGGCAATGAGGCTGTCAAGCAATATTTTATCCTTAAGCTTATCCTGCAAAGCAAAGTCTTTTTGCCTTATCTCCCACAGGCTGTGAAACTCCACCCTCTCCTTCACTTCCTCTTCCACATTCGCTTGCTTACTGACCTTTTTCCTTTGGCCTTTGAAGCTTTTACACCAACCGGCCGAGCTTCTTCCTCACCAACAGGGATTGATGACTGAGCAGATTCACCATCTAACTTCCTTCTTTTAGACTGGACTTTATCAGAAGAAGCTCCACGCCATTTTTGATCATGGCGAAGCTCCAACCATGCATGCTCCAGTGTGAATTTAACCTTGTAATCATTGTAGAAAATCTCATGCGCCATCTTCAGAACGTCATCCTCACTCTGTCCACTCGATCTCTGCTTCGTTGCAGCATGATAACTGCCAACAAACTTGCACACTCCCTCATTAATCTTCCCCCACCTCTGTTTACACTGCGTTCGCTCCCTCTTTGGCATACCAGCCAGCTTAGGACTCTCAGCACAATAAGCTGCAATCCGTTTCCAAAACGAGATTGCTTTCTGCTCATTCCCTACAATTGGGTCTTTGGAGGTGTTTAACCAAGCATTTATGAGCACACCATCTTCTGTTGGTGACCATTTATGTTTCCCTTTAGCTTCGGACACAGCCTCAGCCTCTGCACTGTCGTTGCCATCTTCAGTCCAGTGTGAACCGAAGACAGAGGCATCCGATGCAGAGAACGTGTCACCAACAGGGTGTACATAAGGGTGTTGGGTGTTAGGTTGTTGACTGTTTAAAAGGTTTTGAAAGCTACAGTTTTCACTATATGGATCCATAAACTTGTTTAAAGGAGAATGAAAGAACAAAAGAGAAGGAAAAAGCTATTGAGAAATGGCGTGTTTTGTTCACAATTTAAAGGAAAGTTTTAAAGTTTTTAAAGTTTGTGTTAATGAAAGTTTAAAGTTGTTGAAGTTTCAGATTTATATTAATGGCAATCAATGCTTTTACCTACAACTAAAATAACCACGTAAATATTACACCAAAGCAAAGCATATACAATTAAATACATATCACATCAACGCAAAGCAACTAACAAAAGCAATACTAATGTCAATTTAATTCCATACCTAATCAATATCTAACACTCATTCAACTAACTAAAGCAATACTAAAGTCTACTTACCTCTTGCCAACTGTGAAATGGAAGAGTGTGTTCTGTAATGAATGCTTTGTTGATGTTGCATCCGTTTCTGAGAGAGAGTGTTTTCGGTAATGAATGCACATCACCCATCCTTGCACAACAAACAACAAAATTAACATTAAAAGCTCATTTGACCAAAGCGAATATCACTAAATTACTATACAACTCAATTCAGTTTCAATTGCTAATATTAATAACCATCTCGACCAAAGCTAATATCAGTAACCAATAATAATATCACTAGTTTGTAATTTAACTATGAGATCAAAGAATATTAACAAACCTTGAGCAGACACAATACGCATGTAACCATTTCCTCTCCACAATGGAATAACAAAGTAATGGCTGCAATTGATACATCATCAAACATAAGAAGAAAATTTAAGAGAAGAAAAACAAGTCAAAGATTCATTTGGACAATAAACAAAGCTGATGATATTGTTATTACCACTCGGCTGTTCGTTGAATGACCAAGCGATGAAGTGAAAAGCTTTCATAGTGATCCCAATATGCCCTCGTCCCAAGTGATACTGCCAAAATAAAACCATCATCAAATCTGAAAGACATCAAAGACGCTTTAGAGGACAGAGGGGTGAAGTAAACATCGTACCAGATCGCTGTGAGTTCCTTCAGAGATTTGGTTTTCGATCTATCCAAATCCATGATCGAATCCAACGGTTTCGTCTTCAACGGTGAGAAGAAGAAGAAGATCGTTCGGTGAAGATCCGTCGAGACGGGCAACGAGAGGACGAAGAGAGCTTTCATCCTTCCAAAATGAGAAGAAGAAGATGACCGATCATTCGCCGGAGTTTCATCCATCCAGAGATCGCCAGAGAATCCTCATAGACGGAGAGATCGAGGAAAGAGGAAGAAAGAAAAGAAAATATGGGTTACGACGGAAACCCCGAAGAAGGAGAGAGAGAGTAGTAGAATCTGTCTAATTAGAAGTAACCACGTAGGGGTTCTAACAAATCCTAAAAATGCCAAGTTAATTACCGGTTCTCTTCTTTCTTTCTATTTTTCATTTATTTTTGGGCCTTTATTTTTTTGAAACCCCTTGCTAGAGCTCCCGATGGAGCTGCTCTAAGATCATATACATTAATAATTTATATTTTCTTTGCTAATTTTGGTGGTTAGTTTAGTGATACTATGAACCATCTCCTGTTCGCTGACGACACTATGTTCTTCTGTCGCTCGGACAGGGCGAGTTGTGAGGCCTTGGTTAAGATCCTGTCCTGCTATGAACTAGCTTCTGGACAGTTTATAAATCGGAACAAATCGGCCATCACTTTCTCATCGAAGACCCTCCCGGCCACAAAACATAATAACAAAACAGCGCTAGGCATAGGCCAGGAGGGAGGCATCAGGAAGTATCTGGGGTTGATAGAGCATTTCGGCCGAAGGAAAAGGGATATCTTTGCATCCATTGTGGACCGAATCAAACAAAAAGCTCACGGTTGGAAAACTAGATTCCTTTCGGGGGCGGGGAAGCTGGTTCTCCTCAAAACCGTACTAGCGGCAATGCCATCCTATGTTATGTCATGCTTTAAACTCCCATTATCCCTATGTAAGCAGATTCAGTTGGTTCTTACCCGCTTCTGGTGGGATCTCAAGCCGGAGCATAAGAGACTTTGTTGGGTCGTATGGGACAAACTCACACTGCCCAAGTCAGTTGGAGGGCTTGGTTTTCGAGATATTGAGCATTTTAATGATGCGCTGTTAGCTAAGCTAACGTGGAGACTACTGAAGAACCCTTCCTCCTTGCTTGGCCAGACGATACTAGGGAACTACTGCCGGTCCATAAGCCTCTTCGATTGTCCTACAAGTGGGGCTATCTCCCATGGTTGGCGAGGGATCTTAGCGGGCAGAGAAGTTTTAAAATTAGGAGTTGGCTGGGCTATTGGGAATGGAAGGGATATAAACCTGTGGAGTGAGAATTGGCTATCAACCAGTGAAGTGAAGCGTCTTATAGGCCCTCCCTCTTTTGAAGAACAAGACCTTACTGTGAGAGATCTCCTATATCCAGACTCATCAGAATGGAACCTCGAGGCTGTACGGTCCTGTCTGCCTCAGTATGAGGAATCAATCCGATTAATCCACCCTAGCTCCTACAATATGGAAGACGCTCTAGTCTGGCTACCGGGAAAAACAGGTTGCTACACAACCAAATCTGGCTATGCCCTGTCAAAGCTTGCGAGTGAAAGAGAGAAGCAACAACCGGTAATGAACCAGTTTGGCTGGAAGGCTTGCGTGTGGAATGTAGAGACTTCATCAAAACTGAAGATTTTTTTTGTGAAGCTAGCGAACAAAGCCATTCCGGTGGCAGAGGCACTAGCTCGTAGAGGCATCAATGCCACAGTTACGTGTAAACGATGTAATGCTCCTGAGAGGGAAATCCACACCTTTTTTCAGTGTCCTTTCGCGAAAAAAGTTTGGGATCTCCTCCCTGCTATACATAAACCTTGTGCCTCGACCTCTACGATTCTGAACCTGATGGAGAGCAGTAGACGACTAATCACTCTCCCGCCCACAGGTATCTCGAAACCTCTGTTTCCTTGGCTGCTATGGAACTTATGGACTAGTAGGAATCAACTCCTATTTGAAGATAAAAAATTCTCTGAAATCAAAGTCATCAATAAGGCCCTTAGAGATGCGAAAGAATGGAGTCTCGCACAACCCCTAAGGGGAAAAAAAAACAGCCAAGACATCGTCCCCTCCACCCCTGCTACACTACCTCTTCAACTGTTACTTGCTATACAGATGGAGCTTGGGATGCATTGTCAAAATCTGGTGGAATGGGATGGTGTTTTAAGGATAATGCAGGTGATATTAAACTGCAGGGGGAATGCGCAAAGAGGTATATCAACTCGGCTCCAATGGCGGAGGCTCTGGCCCTCAAAGCTGCTCTCGAAGCGGCATCCCAACTGGGTCTCGGCGACCTAAGGTGTTTATCCGACTCTCGTAGTCTAGTGTCAATGCTCACAACAAACTCGTCTATTGTTGAGCTTCAAGGGATCCTCCACGACATCCGCGTGTTGAGTAGTTCTCTTACATCTATCTCCTTTTGTTTCATTTCTCGTTCTGAGAATGTTTTGGCTGATGGGTTAGCTAAGTCTGCCCTCCGCTCTTGTATGAACTCTCCCATGTGGAGTAACTCTTGTCTTATTTTGATTGCAATGAATGAAGTATGGTTTAAACCAAAAAAAAGTTAAGTGATACAAACCAACGATTCAACTCAGTAATTGAAATTAAATATTCAAACCACAAGAAGTTGTAATTTTTAGCATATTTACCTCCATATTGTATATTCGCAATAATTTTTAGAACTCAAAGCAGATCACTTTGACACTGATTCCCAGCACGAACAAACCTTGATAACATTGTATATACTATTTATAGTTGAACTTTGTATGTGGCCCCAAAATGTTTTTTTATCAATTCCCAGCATGTATTTAGCTTCGGGTGTATTGTACCCATAAGTCTCACACTGCAGACCTGGTTTCCAGTGTTGAAGCTGTTTAACTGATGTCAGTTTGTCATGTTCCGGAATCTAGTGCATCTGCCTGGGAGCTGCTCTGATGAGGATACCGTGTAGTTTCCTTAGCTGGTGCGGTCTGCTCAGTCAGTTTCAGAATCGTTGCTGTCAGTGATTGTTCCATACTAATAGCTACTAAATAATGTTAATAAGATTCAACGAAGGGAAGTAACTCAACTCTTAGCTATTGGCTTATCGTATATAATATACGTCTTAATCTCAGTGGATTAGAGCAGTTGTGAATTGGTTAGAAATTGATCGGAAAACAGCTTTGTTGGAAGTAAGAAAAGCATAGCATATCTTTTTCTCTACATGTTAACTCTAGATCCTCAGCCTCTTGTTGAAATTGGTTTTTTTTTCCCTGAACAACATCAAGTCTCAAGAATTTAATGGCAAAAGGGTTTTTGCAGTTTTTTTTAAGAATCAAGCTAACATCAACGAATCAAGTTAATTACTTATAGAGCCTTCTCCTAATTTTCTGTTGCTCGCAAACCTGTAAGTAACTTCTTCAATCTCTTATGCATAGCATCTTCAGGACCGTACATCATTCTGTACCATAGCACCGAGAGTACGTACTTTCTCCTGCGATTCCCTTCTTGCTGTTGTCTCTGCTTGCTTATCCTATCAGCTCCACCATTCTCTGCGACTGGAAAACGTATAACTCAAATGATTAATCCTATCATTACTTATAAATCTTAAAGGAAAAGGAAATTGTTTGTTCTTCAAATCGAAGGAGCTAAGGCATTCTGTAACGGTTCCAATTTACCTTACCCGGCATAAAAACTTGTCCAAACGACACGAAAACCAAATCGCTCCAGAGATCTGCCGTGTAAAGTCGCGTCCCATTAACTTCCAGAAACTCAATGATCGGTTTATGAAAGGAGAAGGTGAAGAACACCAAGAACCCTAGAAAGAGAAGATGAAAATTGTTGAAGACGATGAGTAACAGAGATGTATATAATACATCTGCATCTCCACTCTCCAAGATGGTTGTCATAGTACGAAAGCTTATTTTCTTATACTCGAAGTTCTAACGTTTTGCATGAAGAAGCTCACATTTAAGGTAAATCGTGGGTGTGATTTAAGAAGGACTTTAAGATTGCGAATCTGTAACTGATAATTGTTAGTAAGAAGCTGAAACAACTCTTTCAGAACTCTGGTTCTGTCTCGATATCTAATGGCGGAGGTAAAAGCCAAATGAAAACCTAATATGTAAACGACGTTCAAAGCAGCGTTTAGAATTGGAGAAACTCATTGCTGGGCTGGCTGAATGGAATAAACTTAAGGTCCACATACAAAGTCCACGTAATACATGTTACAAAGTTAAATGAAACGCTGCGGCGAAATTCACTACCACGTGTCGTCCTCAAAGAGACCTATTTAGTGACGTGTATTTATGAGAAGAATGTGATTCTCTTCTTTATATAATAAGATCTCTTCCGATTCATCCCTTATACTTCAGGTCATGCCTGGAAAGGAAAGTATAACATTTCGATTTTTGATATACAGAAAGGCTTAAGAATATTGATTTGACTGCCTATGTTACCAAAAATTGACTTACACTTTTCGTCACACATCCATTTAGAACTTTAGGGTTAAGTATGATTGAGTAAGAGTATTGAATGAAGGAATTTCCGGAACACAAGCGAATGTTGGAGCGATAGTTGGAGATCAAAAGTCTTGGCGGACGGCCATGCATGATTGACACGTTTGAAACACATGTCTCGAGTTTTTTCATCTGCTGAAACGTGGATGGACAGCAACCATGACATGTTCTTCATCTTGAGCTTTAAGTATTAGACTTCTCTTTATGCTTAATGTAAAATGGATCCTGAATGTAATGTTCAAGCCTTGTAAAATTGCCCCTTGGGCTTAGATTAATGAAACTTTGTTGACAAAAAAAAAATCAAAGAATTATCGAAAAATTGAGAAGAAGATTGGCAGCCTAGAAGAGTAATATAAGAAGGTCGAGTTCAGTGCAACGCTAATGACGAAACTGTTAAGCTTTATTTCCATCTACATATTTACGAGTTGGAACTCCATATGAACTTTTATACGCACTAGGGGAGTGGAATTAATATATTAAATAAATACAGGGCAACTTTTTAGTGAGGAATAGAAAGCGTACTGAGATCCTCCCAAATAGAGTTTGGCAGGATCTGGGACCTCATTTTGTGAGATAAACTGGCATCAAAGAACAAGTGACCTCATGGACTCATTTGATCCATTGCATAATATGCAAACTCCATAAGAGCAGTCTGTCTTGTAACGATAACTCAGGGTTTTTTTAAACATAGAAATATTATTAGGTGTAAATATCATGACTTGAATAGAAACCATCCAAAAACCATGAGAAACCCACATTGACTGTTAACTGACAGACAGCGAAAATACAAAACGAGAGAGGACTACTAAGACACTCATCTACGACTCAAAATGAAAAGAAAAAAAACAACATTTAAAAGCTTAAGAGAATAAGAGGCGTAAGGTGTCACGCCACTACTTGGTGTTTCATCCGAGGCCTTGAACCCTTACATCTCCGACTCTTCCAGGCATAATTATTAGACAGTTTGCTACTCCCTCGCCCGCTTAGAACCAGCTTTTCTGGTCCGTCGGCTTCCGCTGGAAGGAAGCAAGTCTTTGGTTGGGGGAGAGGGAGGAATGGGCAAATGATGTCTCCCAGATACCAAAGCAGGGAACCCAACAGCAGGGATTCCAACAAGAGCACAGCAGACTCCTGCCTTGTCATCATGGAAGCATTTCCACCACCCTTTTGCAAACATAGACGAAGAGAATGGTTTTCCGCAACAAAGCAATCAAGCATCCGTCCCAGTCTCATGCATTCTCTTTCGAGATACTTACTTTTCTTCTCAAGATCGGTCACATATTCCTTCTTCCTCTCTCTCGACCTCACAGCCGCATCTCTGTTTCTTACCCTCCTGAACAATCATCATGCCACTCATTATCAAAAACACAAGTAAAAGAGCAAACAACGAGATACAATAGGTTAACGGCAACCAAAAGACAATCTAAAACACTTCAAGATACTGTTGTTTCAAAGGCAAAACAAAATCAATACAAACCATAGATCTCACCATCTTCTTAACTTGAAAAATATAATTAAACAGTAAAAATGATATAAGAATAAAAGTTGTTGAATCAGATATACCTTCTTCGTTTCTTGGCAATAGCATCATCGTCTCCTGATATCTCGCTTTCCACCTTAGCTTCATCCAGATTCTCACTTCCAGAATCATTCCTCTTCTTCTCAACTGCTTTCTCCTTCCCGGCATCATCGGATCCTTGGGTTGGTACATCATCAACTTTACCAGTCACGGAATCAGCGGTGGGATCATCTACGAATATATCCGCTAGAAACTCCGACACCGATTGCTGGTCCAACTCCAGACAATTCTGATTGTCCTCGTCGTTCATCAGTTGGCTCTCAATGTCTCCGATCCACGAGTTTGCAGAATCCGGTGAAGACCGAATAAAATCACCCGCAATAGGAGTTTCAGTGAAAAGTGAAAGATCGAAATCTAAGAACAGATCATCATCTTCTCCTAGAAAACCAACGCAACCCAATTCCTCCGCCATGGCCCAGTCACAACAAGTACAAAAGAAAAAAAGAAAAAAAAAACAAATTGGAGAAGAAAGAGAAGTTTCTACTAATTAATATATAGGGGAATGGCGTCTTGAGTCGTAATTCCTTTGTCGCCAAGGAAACATGTAGTCAGTAAGACACGTGTACTGGTGGAACGCGCTGTTCTGAGTTTAAGCCAATACGGTGAGAGGTTGTACTGTGTTACGATGTTCCTGCGATCACACAATTTAACTCCTTATATGCCGTCACCCAACCAATGAGAATGCTTCTAGAGGGAACAAATGTAATTACACCCAAACACGTGTACGGTGTGATTTTATTTCTCATGGAGTGTGTAACTCACAAATATTAAAAGTAACTTTTTATGAACAGCTCCTAAAGTATTATTGCCTTCAAATTTAACAAAAACATCTTACAACCAGATATAGAAGAAAAGAAGAATTTTTCAATTTATTATGGCCAAAAGAAAATCTCTGATCAATTACATATCACAACAATTATTTTAGACATTATGTTAGAGCTATAATTGATCATATTAAAAATATTTTTTTTTGTCAAAGTAAATAAATAAAGCATCCAAAACCATATATGACAAGAACAAATTAGCATATTTCAAAAAAATTATACTCAAATCTAAAACTTTTATAGTTATTTTATTTAATAATTTATAAAATATTTTAATAAATCAAGTAAAACTATTGGTAAGTTATCGAGGAAGAAAATAAATTATTAAACATCTATAATATATTTATTTTTAAATTACGTCGTTCTCATGTTAATTTTTTCAATAGGTAATATTAAAATAAAATCTTAAATTTTTTTGATAATAAAATAATAAATCTTTACTTACAAATCTAAATATCAAATATAACGAGTCCAATATTTTAACTAATGCTCCCATGTATTGCATACAATCTTTGAAGAAATCCCAACAACTTTGACTTTTTTCTCATTCTTTTCTCTTCAAATATTGTGGATGGTAACCTGAAATTCTAAGTAGGGGTTATTGGTTCTATGATTTTAATGGATTTGAGAATTTTTCTAGGATTTAAGAAATCCGTTGATTATTAAATCAAACATATAGATTTCAAAATCAAACATACAGAATTCAAAATCAAAATAAATGGATTATTAAAATCAATCAAATGGATTTGCAATAAATTCAGCTTTATAATAAAACCAAGTATATAAAAAGTAAAACACATTCATATTTCATACGTTTATAAAATCTCTCCACATATCTGTTGTTATTGTGGCTCTCACTTAATTGGCATGTTCTTTTTGCTGATCCTGAGTTACAAGAATTTCTTCATCATTGTTATTAATTTCTTCGACATCTCCTACATCCTTAGAGTCTTTTTCTTTAGGAAAATTATCTGTTCTATAAAACTTTCGAAGAAAATTATTTACATAGACTTTACATTCAATTAAAAAGTAAAAAAAATATGTTTGTGCTTAGTGCATCGTGCTTAGTGCATCGTAATATTAGTTACATGTGCTTAGTGCAACTAATATATTTGTATGCAAGACACATGTGCTTGTCAAGTTTCAATAGAAGTTGGTGTTATAATAAAATATTGCATGATGAAAGTGCCATGGCTTATTTGAAATTTTTGTTGTATACGTGAGATATTGAACATTTTTTTGTTAGAGAAAAATTTATAAGACAAATCCATTCAAAATAACAAGCTATAACACAATATTTGTTTCTTTGTATTTTACTCTCTAAAACACTTATAAATCTATTCAAATCCAAATTCAAATCAAATGCTTAATCAAATCCTTACTATTGAATAACACCTAATTTTGAAATCTATTTTAAAATCATAGAACCAATAACAATGAATTTGAATACAGATTTTAAAATCATAGAACCAATAACACTAGATTTTGTTTGGATTTTCAAATCCATTAAAATCATAGAACCAATAACACCCCTTTAACGTATTAGGATAAGGAATAACCTGCCGTACGAACGAGAAGCTAGCTGATCCAATGTGATTATCCAATCCTGATTCGGCTGCATATTAATTAATATGTCGACTACTTCAATTCAAAGAGTGAAAGTGTAAGGACAAACAAATAAAAGATGGTCTCTTGTTTCATCCGATTCTAACAAAATAAGCACACTAGTCTTTGATCCACTGATGTAGTATAGATTTAAAATAGTAAATTACAATGATATTTATGATGAACTAAATTATTAAACTATTACGCACAATACTTCTATTAGCTTTTTTAATGTAGAATTATTTAAAATAAATTGTAGTTTTATTTTCGTTTTAGTGAAATGTTTTTCCAAACCGCATATAAATTCGAAATATCTATAAAACTAAAATCTAATACTATAAAGTTAGTTTAAGTCTCTCCTTTGGGGTTTTCTCGCCACGTGGCATCATTATTTAAACATAGTGTTTTGAGAATTGTTACGTTTGGGTTTCGGTTGGGTTGTGTTTTTGAATTCTTATGTTTGGGTTTTGATTTTAAATTGTTTATTTTGGGCCATGTTTTTAATTCGAATGGGCTCCTGATTCTAGAAACCAGGCCTAGGGTTAACCTAGGTTCTTTCATCTCTTCTCCTTTGCAGTTGAGGTAGCCGGTTATGTTTATGCTTTGCATATCGTCGATCGCCTTTCCGCATTCTTTTCCCGAACGTCTCATTGATTCTTACTTGACGCCGACCTTATGAGTAATTAACTCACTCATCCACTCCGCAACATTGAATTGCCCTCATCGAAACCCCGGAGTAACGTCTAAAGCTCCTGCTATAAATAACCACTATCTCAGCCATGAACAGCAAAGCTTCAAAGAAATCAAAACGAAAACTCTCTTCTCCTTGCTGATTACTGCGATGGCGAAATCCTACACCATCCTTGCTGACTTGAAAGCCGGGCGATGCTCCAACACCGCGGAAGTGCGTTTGCTGAGGTTTTGGGAGGCGAGGAATGTCAAGAAAGGAGGTGAACTGAGCTTTGACATACTGCTCCTTGATGAGAATTTAAGCAACTTGCTCATCGATTTGTGCTGTTCATAATTACTTCTATTTGTTTCTCTAAAATTTTAATTTTCCCCCTTTACAACAGTCGACCATTATACAAGGATCCATTGGTTCCATCCGTCAACTCAGATTTAAGAACCGTCTCAGTGAAGGAGCTGTCTATGCATTTGAGCGGTTTTGATGTCTCGCGCAACAACCCCAACTTCCGCTTGTATGATGAGTCGCTCTCCATAAGGTTCAATGATGGAACCTCTTTTGATAAGCTACCAGAGTCTGTTAGTCCCATACCTACCGAGCTGTTCCGATTCCGTTCATACAATCAATTGCTTGAACTGGCAAACACATGCAAACAGCTCCCTGGTATGCATCTTGAATCTTTACTATTGGATTTTCTTCATCATGTGTCTACGTAACACTATAAATTTATTTTTCAGACATACTTGGGAGTTAACTGCAATCAGGAGTACAATCACTGATCGTATACCTGGGGCACGTCGTGTGATGCTCACTCTGCGTCTACAAAGGTACTCTTACATTCTTAATCTTGATTTGTTATAATAAATACTCTAGCGTTTGTGTAATGTTGAACAACCGTTTCTATGCAGTGGTGATAGCGTTTGTGTCAGTTTTTTTTTACTCTATGGTGCTTGCGTTTCATAGCAAATTTGATAGCTACGGGAAAGAGCCGAGACTTGTGCTTGCCACAGGCGTAAATCCTAAGATAGTAGGGGGTAACCGAGTATTTGTTATGATTTTTTCTTCTTTACACATATAGACTGTTACTTTCCAGTTGGGGTCTATTAATTAAACTTCTTTGAGCAGGTCGGTTATTCCTGAATGCTACATCCGCCACCCATCTCTACTTCGACTCTGAGACAGCTGTAGGAAAATAATTTTTTGACAAGCAAGTCCTATCTTTCCGACAAGATAAACAAAATTTGTCTGCATAGAGTACATTTGTATTTCATGATAACTAGGTGATCGGCTCGCACCTTGTGCAGGCATAAGAACATGACCGGCCCGCACCCTGTGTTCCCTCTCGGTCCGCACCTCACGAGAGGAAACACAATAACATCAGTATGAAGAGGGAGATATTGTGTGTATGTATAATTGTAACATCACTAAATATTTTGTGTGTTTACGAAGATAATTTCATTCAAAAAATGGAATAAAGAGTATATAGTTTTAGAAGTAACAGATTTTATATTATCATTAATTAGAATTGTATTGTACATGTGTCGTAATTCTTTATTTTAGGTGAATAATATTATTTTTCCATAAATAATAAACAAACATTTATGTAGATATATTAAAAGAAAATATAATAAAAATCGAAATATTATCCATAAATAATATAAATTATAAAGTACATTTTTCGATTAAAAAAAAGCAAATTCAATTAGAAACCTACAAAAAATTATATCTACCAAGTTCTTCTGTCTGCATGCAGATGAAGCAAACATCAATAAATTAAACAATTCTTTCATATTTGAAAAACATATATATATATATATATATATATATATATATATATATATATATAACAATGACAAATTAAATGGTAGAGTATGTAAACACCTGTTTTCTACCAGCATGAGTTAGAACACCGCCGTATTTAAGAATCATAAGGGCCTCTACAGGTCTTTCTTCTTCGCCTTCACCTTCCCACTTCAGCGGCTTCAGTTGAACCTTCATGTATATCCCTGAGAAATTTCCTCCCTGCGCCATTCCAAAAGGTTCTCTGCTGTGAGAAAATGACTTCATGAATTAAATAAAAAATGCATAATGCTAGCTTACTTATAAAATAGTATATTCAACAAAAAAATGAAATAAGATAGTATTACTAAATGATACTATGTAATACTTTCCCCGGACTATATTCAACAAAAAAAGAGAAAGTACTAAAGAACCTCTTTAAGAACTGCTTTAACTTGGCGAAGCTTCTCAGCATGTTCAAGGTCTCCTGGATCACTATCACTTTCACGACCTGGTCTACATATAAAAAAAGGAAGACCATATTGTCGTTACCAGTATTCAACACATGAAAAAAATAGACCAGACATGATTTTTGGAGACAAGACACAAATAGTTGAGTTCAGGATTCTAAAGATGAGGAGCCTTTGCGTCTAAACACATTTTTCTTAGCACACAAGCCGGATCGTCGTAATACATTAATATTATGAGAGGAGAGATTTCTGAATAATACTTTAAAGAATGAAAAGAGAATGTTTGTATTTTAAGACTTTGGGTGTCTCCTATATATATACAGTCGATTTATTTCTCATATTAATGACGCACAATATTTTGCACAATAAATAATGAAATCGTTTAAAGAAAGATATTAAATGTGTATTGTCAAAAAATGATTTGAATATGATATGATTTTAACTTGCGCAAGTAATCTATATTAAAAAGGTAAGTTACTAAAAACAAACAACCTAATTAAAAACATTAAAATATTTTGTAAGCAATGTAATAAATATGATATCAACATGCGCAAATTTACCGTTTGAATAATAAGGAAAGTTTTTAATATTTGTCTAAATTCTAAATCTTGCCCAAGGATAAACTAAATCGATAAAATTTAATGATTTCAACTTGCGCAAGTAATTCATATTGTGAATAAGTGATTTGCATATTTAATGATTTCAACTTGCGCAAGTAATCCATATTAGAAAGGTAAGTTATTAAAAACAAATTTTGTCAATAAGTTATTTGCATATTTAATGATTTCAACTTGCGCAAGTAATTCATATTAGAAAGGTAAGTTATTAAAAACAAACAACCTAATTAGCAGGGGTGGCACTTTACCCGATATCCAAAGTGGCACCCGAACCCGATCCGAAAAACCCGAACTGAAATCTGAATCGAAGTAGCAAAATACCCAAACGGGTATTGAATAAAGAGAGATTGGATACCCGAACCCAAACGGATAATATCCGAACTCGAATGGATATCCGAAGATAACCGAACATATGTATAATTAACCTTATATTTCTAGTTTACATCACTCATTTTATATAAAATATTTATATTGATACTACACTTACTTTAAGTTCATATGATATACATACAATTACGGAAAAAATGATTTGCTACTCACTTAAAATGCATGTCAAGTTTTTTATTTAAAAAATTAACAAAAAGTTACATCCAAATTTTTTTAAAAAATAACTAAATTAATGCCTTTTTAGTTTTAAAATGTTTTGTTCAAATCTATTAAACATTCAATATATTAAAAATAAAAAATTAGTTAACTGAAAGTTATATTTTTAAATATAAGAAACTTGAGAAATGAAAATTTTAATTTTTTTTTTCAAAATCTAAATATCCGAACCCAATCCAAAATAACCGAATCCGAACTAAAAATACCCGAATCCGACCCGAAGTACAGAAATACCCGAACGGGTTCTACACCTCTATACCAAAATACCTGAAAATCCGAAATACACGACCCGAACCCGAACGGGTACCCAAAGCTAAACTAAATCGATAATTAGCTATATATGGGCTTAACGAAATCGACAATAGTTTTGGGCTTGTCTACAGCGATTGATTAAAATAAATGAAAAATAAAATTCAAAAAAATCGACCAATAGAATTATAACAATTTTTCTGAGAAGCTCTATATTAATGACATGTCAGCAGAAATCACTAAAGTGACTTCTCTTTTAATGTATAGGAGGATTTCTTTGCAGATTGCCAGGTCATGGATCAGAGCACACAGCCTCTTCATCAAAGGTTGTTCATGCGCAGAAGATTGAACCCATGACTGTCTCTTCATCAAAAATGCAATTTCCCGCAAAAACGCGTTTTTCCGCAAAAACGCAAAAACGTGTTTTCCCGTCAAAACTGCAAAAACACATTTTTCTTTAAAATCACAAAACGCGCTTTCCTGCCAAAATTGCAAAAACTCGTTTTCCCACAAAAATGTGGTTTTCTGCCTAAATCGCAAAAACTTGTTTTCCACAAAAACCACAAAATGCGTTTTCCCGCCGAAACTGCAAAAATTCATTTTTCCGCAAAAATGCGTTTTTCCGCCAAAACCACAAAAAACGTTTTCTTATTTCGATCAACTTGGTCTTAACTTAAAAATAATTCATTATAAAGATGTTGGGTTGATGGGTCAACCATTAATCCATCTAACCTATTTAATTTAATGGGTCATGGATCAACCCAACCCATTTAATTAACAGTAAACCCATTTGGGTTATGGATTGGGTTGACCCATTTGACCCATTTTGACACCCCGAGTCATAACCATAATTAACTTTTAAATTACAAAATTATGATATAAAACCGAGCTGACATAGTTTCATTGTAACCAAATAGTAGGTCTGAGATTCTTTGGCCTAAACGTTAAGTTCTTATGCGATTAGTGATTTTTTGACTTAAAATATTTTTAAAAATAGAATCAACTCATCAGTAAGCAAATTATGTAATTAACAAACAAGTTTTTAAAAAATTGTTTAAGAGCCAAAAGTATTAATTCGATCAAGAATATAAATTTTATTTTCCATACGATATTTTTGAAATAATTTTCCTATAAATTTACTGTGCGTTTTGCGCATATCTTATCTTAGTTTTTTTTATTAAATGACAAGTCATCGCGACTGTAGATGTGGATTCAACCTATTTTAACCGTTGACTAACTGTTTGTTAATTGAAGTAGGATTTTGGGTTACGGATACAAATTTGGATAGGATATTTAGATTTAATCAAATTGAATTGTATTTGGTACTAGATAGTTTTTGAAATCGCATTTGACACATCAAAATTGTATAGATTGAAATAGACCCTTAAAAACACGTCTTGTTGTATTATGTGATTTTAACTTTTAACATCGGCTGATTTTGATCCCACCTAGTAGTTACATCAGTTATTTCTTCAGCATGATCAAGTTAAAAGAACCTTTTTTCTGAAGACAACTAAGTGATCCCAGATTTAAAGTAGTGTCACAACCGTAAAGTCACGTCTAAGACGAGCAGCAGTAGCTCGATGAAGTACTGCTTGTCTGTGCTGGATTTTGTTTGAATATGTTCTTTTTCCCTCCAGACGAACCTTCAGTAGTAAGACTAGGTGTTTCCAAAATCTACAGATAAAGAAAGGTTTAAGCATCATCACTAACAAAACGTTGTAGAAAGAGTAGATTTTTCCTAACCTTAAGAACAAGCTCTTCAAAACATTGCTCAACATTGACTCGAGTCTTTGCACTGCACTCCAGAAACAAACATCCATACTCCCGAGCAAAGTCTATGCCTTCCTTTTTAGAGACAGCTCTTTCACTCTCCTGAATAGCATTAAGGTCAATTTGCAGCATTATCAGTCGCTTGACATGGAAAACAAACGAAGAGAGATCTCTACCTTATCGACTTTATTCCCAACAAGCATCTTGATGCAGTCCTGATTAGTCGAGTAGAGGTCGATTTCCTTAGCCCATATATCTGATAGATTTTTGAATGTGTCTCGTCGTGTCACATCATATACTACATATGGAGAAATTCCAAAAGTCACTTAAAATGAAACACAAAGCCTTGACAAAGTGTAGCCTAGACTAGAAGATCAAAGATGATAAACATATTTCATCTAGAGAGACATACCCATTATTATGCCCTGAGCTCCTCTGTAATACGAACTTGTTAGTGTCCTAAATCTCTCTTGCCCAGCTGGGTGAGAGAGCAACGAAAAAACAGACCAAAAAAATACTGATCAGAGGACAAAAACAATCAAAGAAAAACAAGAGACTAATCTGATAACCATTCTAATACAGGACACTTAGTCTCTAAACTATTTAAAAAACAAGACTAATTGCTGACAAAAAAAACATGACTAATATTCTTCAACAGTCACATAACAGCTTTGGCAACTATGAATAAGACAAAACATGGAAGTAGATTACAAAGAAAATGTACCAAACCCGACCTTGTTGTTGTTGTCCTTTCTACTAATATTTCTCAAACTCGAATCAAATAAGTTTCTCATTAACCAAAAATGTGTGAAATTTACAGAAATTCAAATAAAGGCATAAATTCTTTATTTTTTTTTTGTAACTTAAAGGGCATGAAATTCTTCCCAGGATACTAACAATACACATCATGATTAAGTTCTCTAACCTGTATCCCAAATCGCAAGTTTCAGTTTCTTCTCTCCAATGGTAAGATACTTGACCTTAAAATCCACACCTAATAAAAACAGATCCAAATCAAAAAAAAAAAAATGCAGAAAATCCAAATCGGTATTAAGCTCGATCATGATTTTATAAAAGTCACCGATTGTGGGAGAGAGATCATCAAACGTATTGGACGTGAAACTCAACAACAGGGAGCTTTTCCCAACACCAGAGTCTCCGATCAACAAAACTTTGAACAGGTAATCAAACTCGGGCTGCCCCGATGAAGAACCCATTGAAAAAACCGAACCTTTACTCTGCCGGAAGGAACAAAAACAATCAAAACACAAACGTTGGAGTCAAAGGATCGTTTAAATTTTTACCTGCGGAATAAATTGAGAAACTTTAGGGTTCTCTTCGAGATCTGGTAGAATAATGAGTAATGACACCGAAGTAGAGTAAAAAGCGGAGAGGTCGCAAGAAAGCCGTACAAATCACAGAAATTTATAACGTCAAGAGGGAGAGCGATGCCGTTTTATTTTAGAAAAAACTGGCAAATTGGGCAAATCGCAAGTTTGATATTAAGGAGTTGGGTGACTTCAAGTTTAAATTAGCAAATAAGGCAAATCGCTTTTTCCAGACTTGTGAAATGTCGACAGAGGACACGCGTGGTTCTTGATATTACGATCCTGCCACCTTTGAAATTTTTATTTAAAAAATCAAAAAAAGAAAAGAAAAGAATAAAAAAGAATTAGAAAAACAAAAACCTCCCATCAAAATATACCAGAACCACCTCTAAACAGCTGCAATTGAGAACCAAACATAAGAAGATTCTCACATAAGAACCACCCTCGACTGAACCCAGATCGTCATGGTATCCCCCTCCAGCGTAACGCCCTCGAGGAGGGTGACTCGTAGTCAATCCACCAGTGATAAAGAAGCAAATCGCAAGAAAATTCCCCGAGAAGGCAAAACTACGTCTGGTTATGCAGGTATCTCCTTTCGCTAAGCTTCGCTGTGAAATTCTTTGGGAAATTTTTTTAAAAATAAAGCGTTGGGTAAATGTCTGGATTTGGTCATTGTATTTCAGTAATGAGCACGGAGTCCGAAGTAGAGGAACCTGCATCCACCGACCAAGAAGAAGCTGCATCCACTGAACAAGACGAAGCTGCATCCACCGAGCCGGAATTTATTGTCACCACGCCGACTTTCCCGGAAAGACTGTTCGCACGTAATTGCTATCCTGGCAAACCTCGACTGAACATCTATTCAAAGGCGAGTATCATTGGATCGTTAGTGAAGTTGCTAAGAGGCTCCCCTGAAATGAATTGTCTGCTAGGAAGTCAGTTTGGAGCTCTGTTCCACTTACCTGTATCGCGCTGCTCAAACTCTGCGAAACTTGTACATTCTCTCCTAAGCCGTCAGCTGGTTACGATGCGCCTATATGAGCTCTAGTTCTTGTTTGCAGACAAGCCACTACGCTTTTCTCTACGTGAGTTCGGAGACATCACGGGGCTGAAATGCGAGCCTGAAAGGAAAAAAGTTGGAAACGGGTCAGAATCTATCGATGCCACACCTGGACGTATGTGGAAAGAGTTGTTTGAAACTGAAGATGAAGACGTGACTGTACCAGATGTTCTTCGTATGCTTTAACAGCCTAGTCTTCCTGAGTGGAAGCGGTTGCCACTAGCTCTCATTGCGCTTGTAGATGGGCTCCTGGTTTGTGGTCACAAACTTCTTCGTGTGACGCCTGCTTACGTCCAGATGCTGGAAGACACCGGATCATTTCTTCAATATCCATGGGGGAGAGAGGCATTCGTCAGCACTCTGTCTAGGTTGACACCACCTCAACCTTCTGATCCTTCTAAAATGGATAAATCCCTTTCGGTCATGCGCCTGCGTTTGAAACAGCAGTCAACAGCGTGTTATGGGTTCCCTCTGGCGCTGCAACTTTTTGCTTTTAAAGTTATCCCCTCATTGCTTGAGAAAATTCCCGAACCTAATAAAACCACTTCTTTCTTGCAAGAACCAGAAGGATGCGACTCAACAAATGCACTTCTGAATTTTGAAGACATACTTCTGGTGGAAACCCAAAGAGAGGTACAATGCTGTTGTCTATCTTATTTGCAAAACAGAAGTTAAGACGCTCAAACTTTGTGTACTTATGAATGTTTGTGTTCTTTGTTTGAGGTTATTGTTACGTATTCAATCCCATATGAAGGTGGGGATCCAAAGTGGAAGAAAGAAGTAATCGATCCCCGAATAGATAACTTAGTTCGTCGAATGCGGGAAGGGCACGAGTTCAAAGCAACAGACTTTAAAGGAGGTGATTCATCCCTTCCACCTCTGAAGCCAGCCGAAAAGGCTGAAGGTGTTGCTGTAAAAAAAAAGTGTCAAAAGCTGTCTAGGCGGTTTGGGAAAGCCTGTGATGAACCTGGAAGTTCGACTCAGGCGCCTGAGCGTCCTATTCGACCTCGTCGTGAGATATGTAAACAGGCTGAACCAGGAAACTTATCAGATAAGGAGCAAGAGCTGAAAGAGTGGATACGAGTTGAACTGAAAACCAGTTGGGTAAATTGCGGAACGAGATTTTTGACTGGTTGCATCATGATAGGGGAGGCTCATTCACGGTTCCGCAAAACACAGCAGCCGGTAAAACAAACAGAGACAACAGTCACGCTGACCCTACCGGCATGGAAGTTCCAAAGAAACGACGTCCGTTCAGTGGTGATGGTAATGATGAAGCTGGAATATTTGGGTCTGATAGTAAGAAACACAAGAAGAACAACGGCGATGGGTTTAGCGACGATGAGACGATGAGAATGCATGATAATCATTGTGATGGTCGTACGCCAAATGCTCGCTCCTGGGAAAAGGTAATCAAACTGCTCCTACAATTTTTAATGATAAACAATGCCTGAATCCCGGTCTAACTTTTTTGAGGAAAATTCAACGTGTAGGTAGATTCAATGGAGGGCGAAGGCCCCTCTTTCTCGAAGTCGGCAAACATTCCAGAAGTCGATGTTTCAACGCCTATTGTCCCGGAACCATTGGAGATAAATAGATTATAACAATGAATTTATAGGCTCTAGATATATTATGTTTGCTGTTCAGCTTGGTTTGGTCAGGTATTCAGCGTAGATTATCAGTTGTTCGTTTTAGTTAGTGAGGTGTACATGAATACTGATTTGTTTGGTCAGGTATTCAGGTTATTTAGTTAAGGTATTCAGGTTAATTTATGAGGTGTATAGGAATACTGATTTGTTTGGTCTTGTATTCAGGTTAATTTATGAGGTTTACAGGAATACTGATTTGTTTGGTCTGGTATTCAGGTTAATTTAAGAGGTCTTTTGATTAAGTAGTCAGGTATACAGATCTGTTTGATAGTTTTCAGGTGAGTTTCAGAGGTATTCATCTTAGTTAGTCAAGTGTTCAGCTAATTTTTCCAGGTGTACAGATTATGTTGATTAGATGTTCGGATTTTTTTATCAGGAGTTCAGTTTAGTTTGTCAGGTATACACCCAAGTTGTTAGGTGAACATATAAACTACATCTGATTCGAAGTATTTGAATGAGCTATATCTGAACGTTGTCAGGGCGAGGGGGGAGATGAGTCTCCAATATCATGGCTAAATTTGTTAGCAGAAGAGGTTGAAAAGGGGACACGGAGTGACAATGTCTATAAAGATCCACAGGAGAACACTTGTAGGATGCTTACCGTTTGGTCTCATCCTGAATCTTACGTCCTTCCGCCGGAGGAACAAGGTGGTAAAGCATCACCGACAAATTCTGAAGATTACAAGACACCGCCAGAGGATGATCCGATGACTGAATCTCGCACACCAGACGTTGGGAATTCGAAGCTGAGTCGATATCTGACTAGGTCATTAAAAAAAGCAGAGCTAGAAGGGAAATGTATTCTAATAAGCTCAACCAAAAAAGATGACCTCCAGACGAAGCGTATTCCGAGACGTTCAACAAAGATTGGAGGAGTGTACACCCCATACAAGAGATTGAAGAAGCTTTTCCAAAGCTGCAAAAGTGAGTAAAGATAAATATTAATGGAATTATGAAGAGAGATGTCAATTGGACTGTCCATGTCCAATGAGTATGTCCAAATTGTACCTAGTCCAAATTGTCCAAACCCAAAATAGACCATTCCAAAATAGACCATTCCAAATAGAACCATAAACCATTCCAAATTGGACGTCCATATCCAAATGGTTTTAGCCCATCTAATTTGGCCTTAATAGGTTTCAGTCCAATTGGACAACTTTAAATTTTGGGCCTAATATGGTCAGACCATTTGGGTTTGGTCTTGGTTAACCCATGGTCATTTAGCCCATTTGACATCCCTAGTTATGAATGTTGAGTAATAAAAGTGAGTAATTAATGGAATTATTCGTAGACCTTAAGTATTCGTATACCTTCAGTATTCGTATACCGTCAGTATTCGAATACCTTCGGTATTCGTAGACCTTAAGTATTCGAAAACCTTAAGTATTCGAATACCTTAAGTATTCGTATACCGTCAGTATTCGAATACCGTCAGTATTCGAATACCGTCAGTATTCGTATACCGTCAGTATTCGAATACTGTCAGTATTCGTATACCGTGAGTATTCGTATACCGTCAGTATTCGTATCCTAATTTTACCAATATTAAATATGCATAAAAAGACATCAATAATAAACAGAAATCATAAACTATATTATAAAATATAATAAAGAGTTCAAAAAAAAAGAGTTCAACATAATTACAAAAAACAATAAAATTCAAAATATTTAATAATATTAAAAGAGGAGGAGGTTCCTAGTCGGAGTCGGAGGTGCTGGAGTCGGTGCCGGAGCTGTCTGGGTAGTTGTCCATCCTGAACTGCCCAGAACCCAATGTGTCGTCGGTCCTGTCGGAAGCGTCGTCATCCATGTCCGTCTCCATCTGCATCCACTCCCAGTAGTCACCTTCTTCATCGTCCTTTAACCCCGTCGCTCCTTCGCCGTCATATCCATAACCCTCATCCTCCGGGTCACCTTTTTCCTCCGCCTTGCGAGCACGTTTGCTACTGCGGTGATCGGAGCTTGTGCGGCGGCGTTTGCCAGGGCTGGATGGAGGTGTTTCCTTTAACCCCTCCTCGACTTCCTCTGCCTCCTCGAAAAGGACCTCGAGTGTGGCGAACTCATCAGTTTCCAGACCGTCGCGGATCTCTTCCTTCAATCTGGCCTTGGCCAACTGGATCAACTGCTGCTCGGTGCGTTCGCCGACTATAGACAAACTATAAAAGAATCGCTTGTATTTTGCGACAGTCATTTTGCCCTGGCTGATATCATAAACCATTTTTGGAATGAAAGAGGTTTGCAGAGAAAGAGGTTTGCAGAGAATATGTTTAGAAAGATGAAAAAGATATTAAATGACAACAGAGTAGTATATATATTACGAAAATAATTAATTAATTTTTTGGTAACAGACGCGGCGTTCCATTGCTACTCCTCGGTTTAAACCATGCGAATTAAATTGTTGCGACTCCTCCGTAGAATTAAATCTCCGACTGATTAGACCATACGAAATAAAGTAGGAAACTTTATTGTCGTAGACAGAGTTCACTTAAATTTATTTTCGTGTTAAAACCATAAGTGTACGCGTGTTCGTACACCAACAAAGAGAGAGATGAGAATACCTTAAGTTCATACATTAATTAGTACAAATATGTATAAAGAAGATGTCTTCTCCGTGTCAGAAAGTAGCCCTAATTTCAAACTACATTATGAAGCTTACGTAACCGAAGGGGTATAATGATGACTTCGTACACCTTAACCGAGGGTGTATAATGATGACTTTTGTACACATTATGAAACTAAATTAATTCAAATGGGTTTGCTTTTTAATTGGATATGGATAGGCTCATTATGAGATAAAAAGTTAAAATTTGATAGAAGAGTACAAATTAACCTTAACATAAAATTACATAACAGAGTACAAATTAACCTTAGAATCCCTTAACCTTAACATAAAGAGTACAAATTTGATAGAAGAGTACGAAAATTACATAATAGATCCGAGAAATGCTAAGATCAGCGATCCACCATAATTAATTGCTTAAGCTCTTTGATCTCCTCACGCATTTGCGCAAGTTCAAATTGCAGCTCACGGCGGAGCGACACCTCCTCAGCATACTGACTTCTCAAGCAATCCAGCTCTTTCTCGAGGGCGGTAAGGCAGTCATGACGGATGTGCAAACCATCGTTCTACAAGAAAATATATTAGATTTGTTAGCTAAAAACAATACCATTTTCGTTAACAATGGAGGCAAATTTAAGTATTGTGAACTCCAATATTACCTTAAAATCTTTGCATACGTAATAGTTTCTTCCTCTGTCATCAGCTTCCACGGTGATAGCTCCACCGCAGATACACTTCGTTGGAATTTTGTAATTGGCATAGACACAATTGCTCACCCAGTCATACTCCCTTTTGTGATGCTTCATCTCTTTATAGTAAGGATCCGTCATTTTGTGGTACTGGTGAGTGTGGTGAAGAGAGATTGTTGAGTGTTGTGAAGAGAGATTGTTGGGTGTTCTGAATTATACTTAAATAGTGCAAGATTGTAACGGCTATATTTTACTTCAAAAGCATTTCTAACGGTAAGTTGATTCAAAAGAATTTCTACTTAAATAGTAGAATATAATATTGAGAGGGATATATTCACCATTTTTTTATTTCAAACGTGTTTATTGGTTCATAGAATTTTAGTAGAATCATAAAAAAAATGACACATTACAAAAAACCACATCAAGAGTTCATTACTCATCCGATTTATTACATTACAAAATAAAGAGTTACTTGAATATGATCACCAACCCAAGTAAAACTAATATAATAACCATTCCACCAACAAAGTATTCGAAGCCATTGGTTAACCTTGTTCTCTTTTCAGCTAACTCAGACAGTACCTTCTCTAGCTTAACCAGCTTCTGCTCAGTCTCATTCTGGAGATCCTTAAACTTGTTAAGTTGTGGGTCATAGTCATTCAAAAAGGTTAGATAATCTACCTTTTCAGACAATTGAAGTGTGTGCGTATCCCTGGCTCTCATCTCCTCCATAACCGCCTCATCCCACCATTTATGAACATGACAGTCTCCATCATTAACATTATCACACGTGTAGTATCTTCTACCTGGATCATTTACAGTGCGAGATGTTGCTAGCTTAGGCCGACCACCACAGTAGCATGTCTGCGGGAATCCAAATTCGACCTCGGGCTGCGGAGGGTACTGAACCGTCGCAGCATAATTGTAATTTAGCTCAGCTTGGTCCCGACGAATAAGATCTTCAACCTCACGGTCTTCTGTGTTGCTGGAGTCATTCCCACCATAGTCCTCTGATTCCGAAGGCTGGCTATAGCTATAATCAAGTCCCATCTTTAGTATAAAAATGAGAGTAAAGAGAGAATCACAAAAAATCTGAAATATAGACGACACAAGCACTCATACTTAAATAGATTGAGATTGTAACAGCTATATTATTATTGGACCACAATACAACGACTATATTGTATTTAAATGTCTTTCTAACGGCTAGATTGGCTACACATATATCGTACACCTCAAGTTATAAACAAGTTACATCAAATCATAAACATGAACACCATATTAAGGAATGACAATAGAACCAGACATATCTAATAAATTCAAGAAGAAGCACTGCGTAATTCATATCTCATCAGTTCGCAAAATAGCATTATAGATGTGTTATTAGGAAACACCTAAACACTTAAATTTCCAAAAAACAAGAACTCCCTTGTCAACAATACATAAAATCTCCTCCATACATAACCCATCATTGTAGCGGTTCTTTACAAGACTTTTTGTTGTGACCTGAGATATGACATCGACTACATGTGTTTAGTTTCTTCTTCTTCGGCCCCTCCTGAAAAAAACATAACCGCCTTTATTCAGAAAATATCCATGACTACAGTCAGATGAGATTAGGTCGTACCGGTATTTCTCCTGCAGAACGTTTACGCTTGGTCGGTGGACGTCCTGGTGGTCTCTTCGTCTTTGGTGGTAACATGATAAGGTCACTAACCTCCGAAGGTATGAAAAGATCTTGCGGATCTGGAACCGGGAGTGTAACACCCTTTGTTGTTTCATTCCATGTCTTTTTTAGATAGGCGTCTGCAACGAACTCTGAGTGCTGCAAGTCCCGAAACATAGCCACAGCAATGGCATGTCGACATGGTATTCCAACTTTCTGGAATTCAAGACATGTGCAAGACCTGGTTTCCAAATTAACAGAACTCCCGAAGCCGGTTGTTTTTAGAGTTACCTCAAATTCAAAAGCAGACAGAGGCATCACAGCGTACGCTCTTGCGTCTTCTAGATTGTTCTCCATCAACTCGTCAATAGCCGGGGGGATCTCACCACTCATTTTCGATATCTTTCGCTGTCTACTCACAAACCAACGACTAATCATGCGTCTGATGAACTCAAATAGCACCATTATCGGGGAATCGCGCGTATGAACTAGTGCTTTGTTGAGAGACTCAGCTATATTCGAGCTCATTAGATTGTACCGCTCGCCCTCAAAGTGTGACCTTGTCCAATGCCTAGGATCGATCTTCTCAAGATAATCCCAACAGCGCTTATCTGTAAGTTTGATCTCCGCGTAAAGTCTCTTAAAGTGGGATACTTTGAATACCTCGGCTGCCCTGCCAACCATTTGCTTCTGATTCCATTTCTTGAATTTTGCGTCGACGTTTCTCTGTAGGTGTACAGAGGCAGCACCCATGGTGTGAAAGAGGATACCACTTATCTTTAGCAACACATATTTGATTTGCTCTATCAGACACAATAGATAAATCGGAGCCATCTTCTACGATCTCTGTCAGCTTCTCAAAAAACCAACTCCAAGACTCATTTGTTTCATTGTCTACAACAGCAAACGCTATAGGGAATACCTGAAAATTGGCATCTTGCCCACTTGCAGTTAGTAAACACCCTTTGTACTTCCCAAACATATGAGTATCATCCACCACAATAACCTTCTGTAGATGCTTCCACCCGTCAATGCAAGCTTTCAGCGCCATGAACGCGTACTTAAACCTTGTCTGACCCTTATCATCTTTTTCAGTTTTGATATCAGTAATGGACCCAGGATTTGCATACTTTACAACATAAAAATATTTCGGCAGGAGCTTGTAAGAGCTCTCTTCTGTTCCTTGTGCAGCCACAGTTGCTAACTCTTTTGCTTTCCAACATTTCCAATATGTGGCCGTAAACAAGAACTCAGTTCGGAGCATCTCGGGTAATTCAGATGCGCGCGGTCCAGCTTGGAGCCTTTCATACTTCGATCTCATTAGTGCAGCTATTACTTTCGACGTCGCATGTTTCTTATGTTGCGCTTTAGCATCAGATGTGCAGACATGCTTCAGTTGCGCCTTCCTCACTTGATATGTCGAAGATTCCCCCAATTGCTTAGCCATAACATAAAATTTGCAGTTTTTATCAATGCATTTCGCTGCGACGTAGTTAAACGCATGTTTGTGGAACTTGAACCTGAACACCTGCTTTAAGGCATAAATGTGCAAACTGATCTTGAATTCTTGCTTGCTACTGAATAGCTTCCCAGTGTACATATCAGCATCTGCTAGAGTGAAGTCAATATCATCGACGGTATAATCGTTAACTGCTTCGTTGTTAGACGAAGCTTCTACATCCTCAAATCCATATAGCTCAACGGCTCTAACGGATTTCATGAGTGATTCGTCATCAGCCTTATCCTTTTCACGACGTCTTCTTGTGTCTTCCTCACGGCTTCGAGACTGAGGTACCGGTTCGATAAAGTCGTCATCCTCGTCTTCTCCAACCAGGGTTTCATGTGTCTGACCACCCGAAACACACTGAGGTACCGGTTCGACAAAGTCGTCATCCTTGTCTTCTCCATCCGGAGTTTCATGTGTCTCACCAACCGAAACACATATAGGTACCGGTTCGACAAAGTCGTCATCCTCGTCTTCTCCATCAGATGTATCATGTGTCGGTCTACACGAAACACATTGAGGGACCTGCCCAACGAAATCATCACTGTCGTCAACTTCCCGAGTATGCATGTTGAACGGCTTTGGAGGAGTCTGGAGAACCAACATTTGGGAGCTGTTGTCCAAACTTGGGTCATCTTCTTGATTTGGATCTGAATGATTCTCAGTGTCGGCCACTTGATCACTTGACCTGACACCTAAATTGTTACTTGCTTCTTCAATATTCTCCATCGAAATCCTAGATGAGCCTATGTAATCTCTACCCTCATCTACGTAATCTTCAAAAGTTGATGGTGGGTTTGCGGTACGCTGTTTGTTTGTAGATGAACCACTGCCTTTGTTTGAAGAAGAATTAGTTCGTCCACTCCTCGTTTTAGTCACCACCTCACCACGTACACCTCCATATG
The DNA here is from genome assembly GCF_020379485.1 of Brassica napus. Taxonomy (NCBI): domain Eukaryota; kingdom Viridiplantae; phylum Streptophyta; class Magnoliopsida; order Brassicales; family Brassicaceae; genus Brassica; species Brassica napus. The sequence continues at coordinate 6,040,803 of NC_063441.1, read as the reverse complement.
TTACGTTCATTCGACCACCACCACCTACCCCTCCATCCTCATCCTTATCATCGTCCCATTCGCAATTTCGTCCAACAAAATCATGCCATAAATTGTAATCATAATCCTCATCGTCGTCATCTTCGCCTTCCCCTAACGCAGCATCTTCAGTCGTGTCCACTTTATTCTGAACTTTACATGCAGTTCCATCCACTTCACGCATCACAAAACCATTTGAGGCATAAACTGCTTCAATTTCCGCAACTCCCATCAGAATTATTTCATCTTCGGTCAAATCAGTCTCACAGTCATTAACTTCATTCCGGGTGTGCACATCAGCAGACGTACTCCCAACTTGCATTTCGTTGCTGCTGGCAACTTCTTTGGACTTCAAAAGATTTCCCATTGGCCTCAGAAAATGGATTTTCCCATCTATTTCCTCTTTGAATGTGACAAATACGTTGATGTACTTGTCCACCTTACGTGCCGAAGTAAACAAGTCGAAATCCTTGTCGTTGGAAATTTGAACAGGAGCTTCTCTTTCACCAAGCCAATATGACATCTCAACGGCAACAGACATTCCAACTAGACCGTATGACTCAATAATGGCCTCCTTCAAGTCTTCAACAGAAGTTATCAACTTCGCATAGACAGCCCTCCCCATACGGTCGCTATCAAGTTTAAAATCCCAGTCACCAGTGTCGTACATAATCCACCGTCCAGAGATTACAACGATGTATGAATCGTGAACACCTACGAAAAATAGAATTTAAATTTATTTAAAAATTCAATGTGCTAATCAGAAGCAATAAATATAGTTTCGTACAAACAAACACCTGAATTCCGAACACTCTCAAATCTGTAATAAATGATTTCAGCCATAACTATAATGTCATAAATGCAATGGTGTACGGCTTATATATGATTTACCTTCGATGCTAGATACAGAACACCCACCATCCGCCATACCCTTTCCTCCCTCACCATATCGGATGCAGCTCATGCCTCTGTCTGTAAAATTCGCTGCCTCAAGTTCCCTTGTTCGGTAGCCTTTTTACTCCTCAACAAGGAGACAGGCAAAGATATAGGGTTCGTACGTTTTTGTATTAAAGAATTAATATTTGCCCTGTTTTTAATTAATAAATTAAAGTAAAACACATGTTTTCCAAAGTCACCAGTCATTAATGGCCATTCATCCACCTTGGAGCCGTTGTTTCCCGCGAGAAATCATCACATATAAGGCCTTCAAGTTTTGTAGGCAATTTGACGGGTTAACATTATTTGATAGATTTATAAATTTCTAAATTTTATTGAACATGAAATAATATTAAATTGACATACCGTCATCGGTCTCCTAACTCATCACAACCCATCTAGCAAATACACAAAAATAAATAATTGCAACAGTTTATTTATTATAAAATTTGTATTTGAAAAAAAAAGTAGATTAAAATTACGTACTGTGACTACGAAATATTTTGAAAAACTTGTTTGTAGACAACATTCAATATTTTTGTCTCCGGCTTCCCTTCTTTACCAGTTATTAGGATTTTTAATCCAGATCTCGACTTAACTCTTGAAAGTGTAATTTTGCCTTGCATTTTGTAAGTATTTTATAAATTATTTTAAAATTATGATAAATTTATTCTTTAAACAACGATAAATAATTTAAAAATAATATTAATAAACATTTTTGGATTTTGTAATATCTAAAATAGTTATTATATAATTATATTCGAACACAATTCATCAAGTAGAGTATAAAACTATTATAATTATCTTATATAAAATTTTGTTCATTGTATTTTATAGTTTATAAATATTAAAAGTAATAAATAAAACATTATTAATCTTTATATAATTTCGAGAATTAGTTTCCATAAATTGTTATTTGTAATATTTGTTAGATTATATGGCAAGTGATGTTAAATGATTTTAGACTTATCTTAAATTTTTAGATCAAAATTAAATAAATAAAAATTAAAAACAATCGACCAATCAAATTATAGCAATTTCTTGAAACTTCACCTATGAACCCCAATCTGCGATAGATCAGTCCACGAAATTCACAAAAATAATCTAAATCCCTTACAGGTTGGGTTACTTAAACATAGATTTGTCAATTTGACATATATGCACCGTATTGGTAAGTTGACCACGATTATTGGTGGAATTAATATCCGGTCTAATTAAATAAGGTAGCTGGTTCGATTATTAATTTTCTAGGTTTTTTGACTGCTTTGAAAATGACCTCATGAATTAAATAAAAAATGCATAATGCTAGCTTATTTATAAGATAGTATATTCAACAAAAAAAAAGATATAAGATAGTATTACTAAATGATACTATGTAATACTTTTCCCGGACTATATTCAACAAAAAAAAAAGAGAAAGTACTAAAGAACCTCTTCAATAACTGCTTTAACTTGGCGAAGCTTCTCAGCATGTTCAAGGTCTTCTGGATCACTATCACTCTCACGACCTGGTCTACATATAAAAAACGGAAGACCATATTGTCGTTATCAGTATTCAACACATAGAAATGATAGATCAGACATGCTTTTTGGAGACAAGACACAAAGAGTTGAGTTCATGGTTCTACCTTGTACGGGGAACTAACATTCTTGTTGCATCTAATAGGTCTTGCAACTCGACTGCACTTTTTAGTTTTGTCTACAAAAAGAAAAAAAATATATAAAATGAATCAAGGCTCTGATAAAAGATGGATGACAGAAAAGCTGGAGCCTCTCGCACCTCAGCTCTTGGCTTTCCACCATTGTACTTCAGCATCAGGTTTAACAGTTTCTCCTCTGTAACATTTAGGTTTACCATCTGTTTTGGAGTTCGATCGCCACTGTCATGTAATAACAAAATTTTAACAGATAGAAGTATAAAGGAGATAAATGTGATTTATATGCTAAGAAAACATACTGTCGAATAACAGCAATGACACAACGTAGCTCTTCTGAGTTCCCATTGCCTTGGCGGGTTAGTCCTTTATTAGGCTGTACATGTTTATTGAACTTCCAAGGCAAAGTGGGTGGCAGAGTCAATGAAAGATGAGGAGCCTTTGCGTCTAAACACATTTTTCTTAGCACACAAACAGCATCGTCGTAATACCTTAATAGTATGAGAGGAGAGATTTGTGAATAATACTTTAGAGAATGAAAAGAGAATGTTTGTATTTTAAGACCTTGGATGTCTCCTATATATATACAGTCGATTTATTTCTCATATTAATGACGCACAATATTTTGCACAATAAATAATGAAATCGTTTAAAGAAAGATATTAAATTTGTATTGTCAAAAAATGATTTGCATATGATATGATTTTAACTTGCGCAAGTAATCCATATTAGAAAGGTAAGTTATTAAAAACAAACAACTTAATTAGAAACATTAAAATATTTTGTAAGCAATGTAATAAATATGATATCAACATGCGCAAGTTTACCGTTTGAACAATAAGGAAAGTTTTTAACAAATAACTTAATTCTAAATCTTGCCCAAGGGTAAACTAAATCGATAATATTTAATGATTTCAACTTGTGCAAGTAATCCATATTGTGAATAAGTGATTTGCGTATTTAATGATTTCAACTTGCGCAAGTAATCTATATTAGAAATGTAAGTTATTAAAAAACAATTTTGTCAATAAGTTATTTGCATATTTAATGATTTCAACTTACACAAGTAATCCATATTAGAAAGGTAAGTTATTAAAAACAAACAACCTAATTAGTAGGGGTGGACACTTTACCCGATATCCGAAGTGGCACCCGAACCCGATCCGAAAATGCATGTCAAGTTTTTTATTTAAAAAATTAACAAAAAGTTACATCCAAATTTTTTTTAAAAATAACTAAATTAATGTCTTTTTAGTTTTTAATTTTTATGTCCAAATCTATTAACCATTCAATCTATTAAAAATAAAAAATTAGTTAAGTGAAAGTTATATTTTTAAATATAAGAAACTTGAGAAATGAAAATTTTAATTTTTTTTTTCAAAATCTAAATATCCGAACCCGATCTGAAATAACCGAATCCGAACTAAAAATACCCGAACCCGACCCGAAGTACAGAAATACCCGAACGGGTTCTACACCTCTATACCGAAATACTCGAAAATCCAAAATACCCGATCCGAACCCGAACGCCCACCCCTACTAATTAGAAACATTAAAATATTTTCTAAGCAAATGTAATTAATATGATATCAACATGCGCAAGTTTACTGTTTGAATAATAAGGAAAGTTTTTAATATTTGTCTTAGTTCTAAATCTTGCCCAAGGTTAAACTAAATCGATAATAATTATCCCCTAGCTATATATGGGCTTAACGAAATCGACAATAGTTTTGGGCTTGTATACATAAGCGATTGATTAAAATAAATAAAAAATAAAATTCAAAAAAATCGACCAATAGAATTATAACAATTTTTCTGAGAAGCTCTATATTAATGCCATGTCAGCAGAAATCACTAAAGTGACTTCTCTTTTAATGTATAGGAGGATTCCCACATTCTAATTACTTTTTTTAATTTTGAAAGAATTTTAAATTTATTTCAATAAAAAAAAACATTGTTACAGTAGAAACACTGCCTCCTCTATGAACAAAGCAAGATACATTAAACTTTACATAAGTGCTCTAATGGTATCTACCAAACCAAACATCCATTGCTCTCTCATACTTCCCTCCATTCTTCCTTCTCAACGAAGTAACTCTGTTCCTTACCATCCTATCCAGGCGGGCTGTGAGACAAGCTGCTGTCTGAGCATGCTCTCCCCCACTCTTCTTACATTTCGCTCTCTCCAAATCGCAGAGACAGCAAGCTGAAAACAATAGCGATAAAGAAATGTCTCCATCTTCCCCCGAAGCCCTCTCACTACTTCACGGGTCACACTTAACCATTCATAAATCCTTCTGCTTCCTGCTAGATTCTTAACAAGTTCACACCACACCTCCTTTGAATAGCCACATTCAAAAAACAAATGATCTCTATTCTCAAAGTGGCCTTGGCATAGCCAACAATGAACAATGGCCTGAGGATTCCATCTACTTATCCGATCGTCAGTAGCCAATCTGTCATGTATAGCAATCCATACCATGAAAGAAAGCCGAGGAGTTGCACCAGAGAACCAAACTCCTTTGAACCAAGGAACCTTTGGAGCTTGGGTTCTGATGGTATTCCAGGTTTGTGCAGTTGAGAAATCCTCCTTGAAATCACCATTCTCCCTCCTCCAAAGGCTTAGATCTTCCTGGTTATTAAGACCTTTATTCCTTAGCCTCATAACTTCCTTATCAATCAATTGAAGAACTGGGGCTCTATGTCGTTTAGCTCTATAGAGCTGAATAGCACTCTCCACTGAGCTATTTATGGGAATGCCAAGATCCATAGGCCATCTTTCCCCTGTTAGCTCTATTAATCGCCCAGCCTGTGACCAACAATCAAACCAGAAAGAAGTTCCTGAGCCACTGTTTATCACCTTTCTCGACAATTGCCTAGCCAAAGGCCTTAACTTCAAAAGCTTCTTCCACATCCAAGAGCCTAGAGAGCTTTTTTTATTCACACTCCAATATGACCCTTTCCTAATAAGGTACTTCCAAATCCAATGAACCCATAGTGAGTTTTTTTTTTTGAGAAAATCCTCCAGATGAGCTTCAAACAGGCCACTCGATTAGCATCAGATAAGTTCTTTAAACCCAAACCACCCTCATTCTTTGGTTTACAAACATCCGTCCACCCAATCTTCGCTTTATGAGTTGAAAAAGCTGGTCCTGACCAAAGAAAAGCTGAACAGAGGCTATTGATTTCTTTGATACAAGAGCTTGGTAATCTATAGGCAGACATCCAACAGTTGGTGATACTGTAAAGAACAGACCCAACCAATTGAAGCATACCCGCAAATGATAATTGTCTAGTCGTCCAGGAGGAAATGCGGCTTCTAATTCGCGATAAGAGCGGGCTATAGTCTTGGGCATTCATTCTTTTCGTGAGTAAAGGAAGCCCCAAATATCTCACCGGTAAAAACCCAGAATCAAAGGGGAATTGCTCCATTATAGCTTCAGTATCTTCTGCTTGTACTCCAGCCAAATAGAGAGTTGATTTTTCCAAGCTAATGTTCAGACCAGAAACCCTTGCAAACTCTTGAAAGACTGCTAATATACCCTCAATAGAAGTCTTCTTCCCGTCTGAAAACACCAGAACATCATCAGCAAAACAAATATGCGTCAGATTTATATCCTTGCAGTAAGGGTGATAGCCAATTTTCTTCTCTACTGCAGCTTTATCAAAGAGCTTGGAGAGAACTTGCATACAAACAATGAAGAGATAGGGTGATAAAGCACAGCCTTGGCGTAATCCTCTCTTGCTGTTAAAATACCCCGCTAACTCTCCATTTATCTGCACTGAGAAAGAGGCTAATTCAATGCATTTCTTAATCCAAGTAATAAATTTCTCCGGGAAGTTCAATGCAGCCAAAACCTTCAACAGAAAAGACCATTGAACAGAGTCAAAAGCTTTGGAAACATCGATCTTCATTGCACATCTCTCTGTGACCGAGTCATTATGATAATTCTTCACCAATTCTGAAGCTAAGAGAACATTTTCCATAAGCAAACGATCTTTAACGAACGCAGACTGGTTCAAAGAGATGAAAAGCGGAAGCAGACCTTTCATCCTGTTGGCTAGAAGCTTGGAGATTACTTTGTAGATCACGTTACAGCATGAGATAGGACGGTAGTCTTTCATAGATACTGCATCATTCTACTTTGGAATCCTGTATCGAAGAAAGCTTGGACTGCAATCACAAAATCCGATCCTGTGATACCCCAAGAAGCTTTAAAGAACTCGCTTGTGTAACCATCCGGACCCGGAGATTTGTCTGCATCCATTGAAAAAACAACCTTTCTCACTTCCTCTGCAGTTACCCTTCTCATAAGCATATTTCTATCTTCCTCAATACACTCATAGTTTAGAAGACCCTTTAACTCCTCCACTCTGACCTCTCTAAAATCCTCAGGAACATGATTTAGGAATGTAAAAAAATAATTTACTGCCTCCTGCTTGATATCCTCTTGATTATCAGCAATTGTACCATCCACCCTTTTAATCTCTCTGATAGAATTTCAAACCTCCCTTACTGTAGCCGCTCTATGAAAGCTCTTATTATTCCCATCCCCCACATTCAACCAGTGCACCTTAGCTCTCTGACTTAGTACCTTTTCCTCCAGTGCAGACAAAAAAACCCATCTTCTATAAGCCACAGCTTCATCATGAATATTCATCTGATTAGGAGTTTCCAACGTCTTAGATTGAGCATCACAAAGAGTCTTACACGCTTCCCTCGTCTTCCTTATTATCTCGCCAACCTTCTCTCTACTTAAGCTTTTCAAGACTGGCTTCAGAGCCTTCAACTTCTTAGACAATCTGAACAACGCCGAGGTGGAATTGAATAATGGCTCTGTGTCATCCCAAAACCCCTTAACTTGAGCATTCACAAATTTAAAAGGCTTTTTTGGCTTCAGTAGTTCAGTCTTGAAAACAACCCTGCATCTCTGGTGATCAGAACACCCTCCCGCCTCGAAAACACAATAAGATTGAGGAAACTTTCGCAACCATTCATCATTCATTAGCGTTCGATCCAGCTTCTTACAGATAATTCCATTCTCCCTCTTATTGCACCAGGTAAAGCGAGGCCCTTGATAAGATATGTCTAGAAGAGAGCAGTACTTCACCGTGTCCTGAAACTCTCTCATCCCCTGAGAATCATGACCAGAATCCTCTACCGAATGCTCTAGCCCACTTAGGATCTCATTGAAATCCCCCAAAACAATCCACAGAGACTTCTTAATGATGGGAGAATCTTGATGAGCCATAAGATCGCTCCATAGCTACTTTCTTTCTTCCGCCAAGTTCAACCCATACACAAAAGAATAATAAAACTCATCCTCCATTCCCTCCAACAACACCGAACATGTAACTAGCTGAGTGCTCTTAAAACATGGAGTGACTCTCACCCCCAGACTCCACGTAATCCAAAATTTTCCTAACCGGTGATGATCATAATTCGTTATATAAGACCACCCTGGAAACACTTTCTCCAATATCTTCTTCGCTTTGTTTTCCTTTACCCTCGTCTCTATTAAACATCCAAATTGAAACCCACACTTCCTCACCCATTCCTTAACCACCTTGTGCTTCGAAAATTGATTGAAACCTCTAATATTCCAGTAAAATCCAGACATATTATTGGCGTCGGGGTTTCTTTTTATTCAGATAGCTTGGATCTGCTTCCATAGCTTTCTGACTTGTCTTTACCTTGAGGTACCGATGATTGAGTTTTGATTCTCTAGGCAGTATTCGACGAGGAATCTCTTCATCAGTTTCCTTTAAGATATCTTCCTCAGATTGCTCTTCAGACTGCTCCTCTATATCTTGTTGCTCAAGTGCCTCCTCCTCTTGCTCAACAAATGGCATCAAAACAGAGAATCTAAAGTTGGTAAGTAAGGTTACCGACCCAAACACCAATTTCCTTCGACCAGGAGAGCGGCTAGCCTTTCCTGGAGTAACTTCTGGCCATTCATTTCTCTTCTCCACCGCTTCCTCAACTTTCTTATCATCCACCTTTATCATACTTTTACTTCCTTCCTTTGAGTTACCAACTTTCTTATTCACTTCAACCCTCCAGTAACTTCCTCTGAAGGAGACTCTTGCACCATGTCAATACCATTCATTATCTCCTTCTGCTTATCCACTATTTCCCCTTCCTCCAAACTTTCTTGTTGCTTCTCTATCTGAATTTCCTTACCATTCTTACAGGTTTTTACTGAGTGACCCCACAAATCGCAGATAGAACATTTCGTTGGAAGCTTCGGATAGGTGTACTCAATCAACACTTCCTTTCCCTCAATATTGAAGTTCATCTTCATTGGCAGATCTTTTGTCAAGTCTACATTAACAAAAATCTTTGCTACATCAAGCTTCAAGCATTGAGCTGTCTCTGGGTGTAATCTGACTGGGCTGCCAATAGGACTCGTCACAAAACTCAACCCTTGCCACGAAATCATGTTGACAGGAACGTTTTTAATATGTACCCACATCGGAATCAACTGCACTAGAGGCTTCTCCTTCTCTGTCACCGGTGACCATTTCATCAGAACCACAAGAATCCCAGCTAGGTTTCACATCCCTCTTCTCAGTATTCTGTTCCGATCAGCTTGATTTGGTATCTTAAACTTCATCGAGGTTTCATTAACCTCATACACATCAATCCTCTGGGTTTTGTCATTAAGATTCCAGATCTTATTGACTATCACATGGACCTTAGCAATGTGCGGAGCGGTGTCCAGGAATTTTCCAATAAGGAAGTCATCCCAAAGTGGTGCAACATCCTTCGTGATCTCCTCCGGGACCGTTACCGAACCAATTCCATCCTTCATCGTTACCTCAACGCCATATTTCTTCAGAACTTTTTGCCCTTGAACCGCTCCAACCCATGATCCTTTAGATACTCCAGAAATCGTGTCTTGAATCGGTCCCTTATCCTTCCTTTCCAGATCTATCCTCCTTGGTGACGCAACCTTCGATCCATCCATCATAAGACTCCGTGAATCCAAATCAGTGATTTGATCTGGATCCAAAATGGTTAGATTGTGTCGTGCCCCTTGATCAGAACCTTGCGTACCCTCCTGAGATCGACCCCCACTCCGCGGAGATGGAGGTAACCCCGGCGGATCCGCCGTACTCATGCCGTTCTCGGTCGTAACCTCTAATCGCCTTTATCGCCTTTTCTGTCGCCTCTCCAAAATGGTGTGTTTCTTTTGTCCAGTATAGCAATCTTCTATTATAGATGAATATATTGGAGTAAAAACTTCATCCCCACATTCTAATTACATTACAAGATACTTCACATTTGAGACACACTTTTTCTTGTGAAAATGACTCATATGACTTTCTTCTTTCTTATGTATCACACTAATCTCTCTCCTCTTCTTATTCTACTTTATTGTTTTTCTCATTTCACCTTATGATTTCATTTACTTTTATCTCAAATTCTAAAATATACTAAACAAAAATAATTGTTACAATAAATTATATATCTTTAAAGATCTATTTTCATATATATATTGTATATATTAACAAATTTGAATGTGGATGTGGACACCAAAGCGTGGATAATAGAATTATAAGTTAGTTGTGGACGTGAAATTTTTTAACACAAAGGCCTTTGGTTGATACCTTTAAAAATTTGTTCTTCACCATAATCTCCAGGCATAACCATGTTTCCACCGTTATTCCCATCATCACCGGCACCGCCGACACCCCACCATGATCGAGTTTCGGTTCTAACTCACTAAAGGTTTCATATTGCGAACTGATGTACACCGATCTGTTGGAGACTTCCCATGTGATAACATCCAATCTAATGCAACTAGCTCTCAAAATCCGATAAGACAGCTCGATCATAACTGTCTATCAATTGGTAGAGCTACTTTATCTGAGATCGAGAGCTAGTTACGTTGCTTTGGATTGGATGTGGTCATGGAGAAAGTCTCTCTCTATCTCTCCCTCTCTCCCTCTCTCTCTCTCCCTCCCTCTCCCTCTCCCTCTCTCCTCTCTCTCTCTCTCTCTCTCTCTCTCTCTCTCTCTCTCTCTCTCTCTCTCTCTCTCTCTCTCTCTCTCTCTCTCTCTCTCTCTCTCTCTCTCTCTCTCTCTCTCTCTCTCTCTCTCTCTCTCTCTCTCCTATAACAATTTCTTGAAACTTCACCTATGAACCCCAATCTGCGATAGATCAGTCCACGAGATTCACAAAAAAAATCTAAATCCCTTACAGGTTGGGTTACTTAAACGTAGATTTGTCAATTTGACATATATGCACCATGTTGGTAAGTTGACCACGATTATTGGTGGAACTAATATCCGGTCTAATAAAAAAAGGTAGCTGGTTCGATTATTAATTTTCTAGGTTTTTTGACTGCTTTGAAAATGACCTCATGAATTAAATAAAAAATGCATAATGCTAGCTTATTTGTAAGATAGTATATTCAACAAAAAAAATGATATAAGATAGTATTACTAAATGATACTATGTAATACTTTCCCCGGACTATATTCAACAAAAAATAGAGAAAGTACTAAAGAACCTCTTCAATAAGTGCTTTAACTTGGCGAAGCTTCTCAGCATGTTCAAGGTCTTCTGGATCACTATAACTCTCACGACCTGGTTTACATATAAAAAAAGGAAGACCATATTGTCGTTATCAGTATTCAACACATGGAAATGATAGATCAGACATGCTTTTTGGAGACAAGACACAAAGAGTTGAGTTCATGGTTCTACCTTGTACGGGGAACTAACATTCTTGTTGCATCTAATAGGTCTTGCAACTGGACTGCACTTTTTAGTTTTGTCTGCAAAAAGAAAAAAAATATATAAAATGAATCAAGGTTCTGATAAAAGATGGATGACAGAAAAGCTGGAGCCTCTCGCACCTCAGCTCTTGGCTTTTCACCATTGTACTTCAGCATCAGGTTTAACAGTTTCTCCTCTGTAACATTTAGGTTCACCTTCTGTTTTGGAGTTCGATCGCCACTGTCATGTAATAACAAAATTTTAACAGATAGAAGTATAGAGGAGATAAATGTGATTTATATGCTAAGAAAACATACTGTCGAATAACAGCAATGACACAACGTAGCTCTTCTGAGTTCCCATTGCCTTGGCGGGTTAGTCCTTTATTAGGCTGTACATGTTTATTGAACTTCCAAGGCAAAAAGGGTGACAGAGTCGATGAAAGATGAGGAGCCTTTGCGTCTAAACACATTTTTCTTAGCACACAAACAGCATCGTCGTAATACCTTAATAGTATGAGAGGAGAGATTTGTGAATAATACTTTAAAGAATGAAAAGAGAATGTTTGTATTTTAAGACCTTGGGAGTCTCCTATATATATACAGTCGATTTATTTCTCATATTAATGACGCACAATATTTTGCACAATAAATAATAAAATCGTTTAAAGAAAGATATTAAATGTGTATTGTCAAAAAATGATTTGCATATGATATGATTTTAACTTGCGCAAGTAATCCATATTAGAAAGGTAAATTATTAAAAACAAACAACTTAATTAGAAACATTAAAATATTTTGTAAGCAATGTAATAAATATGATATCAACATGCGCAAGTTTACCGTTTGAACAATAAGGAAAGTTTTTAACAAATAACTTAATTCTAAATCTTGCCCAAGGGTAAACTAAATCAATAATATTTAATGATTTCAACTTGCGCAAGTAATCCATATTGTGAATAAGTGATTTGCATATTTAATGATTTCAACTTGCGCAAGTAATCTATATTAGAAATGTAAGTTATTAAAAACAAATTTTGTCAATAAGTTATTTGCATATTTAATGATTTCAACTTACACAAGTAATCCATATTAGAAAGGTAAGTTATTAAAAACAAACAACCTAATTAGTAGGGGTGGACACTTTACCCGATATCCGAAGTGGCACCCGAACCCGATCCGAAAATGCATGTCAAGTTTTTTATTTAAAAAATTAACAAAAAGTTACATCCAAATTTTTTTTTAAAAAATAACTAAATTAATGTCTTTTTAGTTTTTAATTTTTATGTCCAATTCTATTAACCATTCAATCTATTAAAAATAAAAAAATTAGTTAAGTGAAAGTTATATTTTTAAATATAAGAAACTTGAGAAATGAAAATTTTAATATTTTTTTTTCAAAATCTAAATATCCGAACCCGATCTGAAATAACCGAATCCGAACTAAAAATACCCGAACCCGACCCGAAGTACAGAAATACCCGAACAGGTTCTACACCTCTATACCGAAATACTCGAAAATCCAAAATACCCGATCCGAACCCGAACGGGTACCCGAACGCCCACCCCTACTAATTAGAAACATTAAAATATTTTCTAAGCAAATGTAATTAATATGATATCAACATGCGCAAGTTTACTGTTTGAATAATAAGGAAAGTTTTTAATATTTGTCTTAGTTCTAAATCTTGCCCAAGGCTAAACTAAATCGATAATTATTATCCCCTAGCTATATATGGGCTTAACGAAATCGACAATAGTTTTGGGCTTGTCTACATAAGCGATTGATTAAAATAAATAAAAAATAAAATTCAAAAATATCGACCAATAGAATTATAACAATTTTTCTGAGAAGCTCTATATTAATGCCTTGTCAACATAAATCACTAAAGTGACTTCTCTTTTAATGTATAGGAGGATTCCCACATTCTAATTACTTTTTTTAATTTTGAAAGAATTTTAAATTTATTTCAATAAAAAAAAACATTGTTACAGTAGAAACACTGCCTCCTCTATGAACAAAGCAAGATACATTAAACTTTACATAAGTGCTCTAATGGTATCTACCAAACCAAACATCCATTGCTCTCTCATACTTCCCTCCATTCTTCCTTCTCAACGAAGTAACTCTGTTCCTTACCATCCTATCCAGGCGGGCTGTGAGACAAGCTGCCGTCTGAGCATGCTCTCCCCCACTCTTCTTACATTTCGCTCTCTCCAAATCGCAGAGACAGCAAGCTGAAAACAATAGCGATAAAGAAATGTCTCCATCTTCCCCCGAAGCCCTCTCACTACTTCACGGGTCACACTTAACCATTCATAAATCCTTCTGCTTCCTGCTAGATTCTTAACAAGTTCACACCACACCTCCTTTGAATAGCCACATTCAAAAAACAAATGATCTCTATTCTCAAAGTGGCCTTGGCATAGCCAACAATGAACAATGGCCTGAGGATTCCATCTACTTATCCGATCGTCAGTAGCCAATCTGTCATGTATAGCAATCCATACCATGAAAGAAAGCCGAGGAGTTGCACCAGAGAACCAAACTCCTTTGAACCAAGGAACCTTTGGAGCTTGGGTTCTGATGATATTCCAGGTTTGTGCAGTTGAGAAATCCTCCTTGAAATCACCATTCTCCCTCCTCCAAAGGCTTAGATCTTCCTGGTTATTAAGACCTTTATTCCTTAGCCTCATAACTTCCTTATCAATCAATTGAAGAACTGGGGCTCTATGTCGTTTAGCTCTATAGAGCTGAATAGCACTCTCCACTGAGCTATTTATGGGAATGCCAAGATCCATAGGCCATCTTTCCCCTGTTAGCTCTATTAGTCGCCCAGCCTGTGACCAACAATCAAACCAGAAAGAAGTTCCTGAGCCACTGTTTATCACCTTTCTCGACAATTGCCTAGCCAAAGGCCTTAACTTCAAAAGCTTCTTCCACATCCAAGAGCCTAGAGAGCTTTTTTTATTCACACTCCAATATGACCCTTTCCTAATAAGGTACTTCCAAATCCAATGAACCCATAGTGAGTTTTTTTTTTGAGAAAATCCTCCAGATGAGCTTATAACAGGCCACTCGATTAGCATCAGATAAGTTCTTTAAACCCAAACCACCCTCATTCTTTGGTTTACAAACATCCGTCCACCCAATCTTCGCTTTATGAGTTGACAAAGCTGGTCCTGACCAAAGAAAAGCTGAACAGAGGCTATTGATTTCTTTTATACAAGAGCTTGGTAATCTATAGGCAGACATCCAACAGTTGGTGATACTGTAAAGAACAGACCCAACCAATTGAAGCATACCCGCAAATGATAATTGTCTAGTCGTCCAGGAGGAAATGCGGCTTCTAATTCGCGATAAGAGCGGGCTATAGTCTTGGGCATTCATTCTTTTCGTGAGTAAAGGAAGCCCCAAATATCTCACCGGTAAAAACCCAGAATCAAAGGGGAATTGCTCCATTATAGCTTCACTATCTTCTGCTTGTACTCCAGCCAAATAGAGAGTTGATTTTTCCAAGCTAATGTTCAGACCAGAAACCCTTGAAAACTCTTGAAAGACTGCTAATATACCCTTAATAGAAGTCTTCTTCCCGTCTGAAAACACCAAAACATCATCAGCAAAACAAATATGCGTCAGATTTATATCCTTGCAGTAAGGGTGATAGCCAATTTTCTTCTCTACTGCAGCTTTATCAAAGAGCTTGGAGAGAACTTGCATACAAACAATGAAGAGATAGGGTGATAAAGCACAGCCTTGGCGTAATCCTCTCTTGCTGTTAAAATACCCCGCTAACTCTCCATTTATCTGCACTGAGAAAGAGGCTAATTCAATGCATTTCTTAATCCAAGTAATAAATTTCTCCGGGAAGTTCAATGCAGCCAAAACCTTCAACAGAAAAGACCATTGAACAGAGTCAAAAGCTTTGGAAACATCGATCTTCATTGCACATCTCTCTGTGACCGAGTCATTATGATAATTCTTCACCAATTCTGAAGCTAAGAGAACATTTTCCATAAGCAAACGATCTTTAACGAACGCAGACTGGTTCAAAGAGATGAAAAGCGGAAGCAGACCTTTCATCCTGTTGGCTAGAAGCTTGGAGATTACTTTGTAGATCACGTTACAGCATGAGATAGGACGGTAGTCTTTCATAGATACTGCATCATTCTTCTTTGGAATCCTGTATCGAAGAAAGCTTGGACTGCAATCACAAAATCCGATCCTGTGATACCCCAAGAAGCTTTAAAGAACTCGCTTGTGTAACCATCCGGACCCGGAGATTTGTCTGCATCCATTGAAAAAACAACCTTTCTCACTTCCTCTTCAGTTACCCTTCTCATAAGCATATTCCTATCTTCCTCAATACACTCATAGTTTAGAAGACCATTTAACTCCTCCACTCTGACCTCTCTAAAATCCTCAGGAACATGATTTAGGAATGTAAAAAAACAATTTACTGCCTTCTGCTTGATATCTTCTTGATTATCAGCAATTGTACCATCCACCCTTTTAATCTCTCTGATAGAATTTCAAACCTCCCTTACTGTAGCCGCTCTATGAAAGCTCTTATTATTCCCATCCCCCACATTCAACCAGTGCACCTTAGCTCTCTGACTTAGTACCTTTTCCTCCAGTGCCGACAGAAAAACCCATCTTCTATAAGCCACAGCTTCATCATGAATATTCATCTTATTAGGAGTTTCCAACGTCTTAGATTGAGCATCACAAAGAGTCTTACACGCTTCCCTCGTCTTCCTTATTATCTCGCCAACCTTCTCTCTACTTAAGCTTTTCAAGACTGGCTTTGGAGCCTTCAACTTCTTAGACAATCTGAACAACGCCGAGGTGGAATTGAATAAAGGCTCCGTGTCATCCCAAAACCCCCTTAACTTGAGAAAGGAACTCTGGCATTTCCACAAGAGCATTCACAAATTTAAAAGGCTTTTTTGGCTTCAGTAGTACAGTCTTGAAAACAACCCTGCATCTCTGGTGATCAGAACACCCTCCCGCCTCGAAAACACAATAAGATTGAGGAAACTTTCGCAACCATTCATCATTCATTAGCGTTCGATCCAGCTTCTTACAGATAATTCCATTCTCCCTCTTATTGCACCAGGTAAAGCGAGGCCCTTGATAAGACATGTCTAGAAGAGAGCAGTACTTCACCGTGTCCTGAAACTCTCTCATCCCCTGAGAATCATGACCAGAATCCTCTACCGAATGCTCTAACCCACTTAGGATCTCATTGAAATCCCCCAAAACAATCCACGGAGACTTCTTAATGATGGGAGAATCTTGATGAGCCATAAGATCGCTCCATAGCTCCTTTCTTTCTTCCGCCAAGTTCAACCCATACACAAAAGAACAATAAAACTCATCCTCCATTCCCTCCAACAACACCAAACATGTAACTAGCTGAGTGCTCTTAAAACATGGAGTGGCTCTCACCCCCGGACTCCACGTAATCCAAATTTTTTCCTAACCAGTGATGATCATAATTCGTTATATAAGACCACCCTGGAAACACTTTCTCCAATATCTTCTTCGCTTTGTTTTCCTTTACCCTCGTCTCTATTAAACATCCAAATTGAAACCCACACTTCCTCACCCATTCCTTAACCACCTTGTGCTTCGAAAATTGATTGAAACCTCTAATATTTCAGTAAAAGCCAGACATATTATTGGCGTCGGGGCTTCTTTTTATTCAGATAGCTTGGATCTGCTTCCATAGCTTTCTGACTTGTCTTTACCTTGAGGTACCGATGATTGAGTTTTGATACTCTAGGCAGTATTCGACGAGGAATCTCTTCATCAGTTTCCTTTAAGATATCTTCCTCAGATTGCTCTTCAGACTGCTCCTCTATATCTTGTTGCTCAAGTGCCTCCTCCTCTTGCTCAACAAATGGCATCAAAACAGAGAATCTAAAGTTGGTAAGTAAGGTTACCGACCCAAACTCCAATTTCCTTCGACCAGGAGAGCGGCTAGCCTTTCCTGGAGTAACTTCTGACCATTCATTTCTCTTCTCCACCGCTTCCTCAACTTTCTTATCATCCACCTTTATCATACTTTTACTTCCTTCCTTTGAGTTACCAACTTTCTTATTCACTTCCAACCCTCCAGTAACTTCCTCTGAAGGAGACTCTTGCACCATGTCAATACCATTCATTATCTCCTTCTGCTTATCCACTATTTCCACTTCCTCCAAACTTTCTTGTTGCTTCTCTATCTGAATTTCCTTACCATTCTTACAGGTTTTTATTGAGTGACCCCACAAATCGCAGATAGAACATTTCATTGGAAGCTTCGGATAGGTGTACTCAATCAACACTTCCTTTCCCTCAATGTTGAAGTTCATCTTCATTGGCAGATCTCTTGTCAAGTCTACATTAACAAAAATCTTTGCTACATCAAGCTTCAAGCATTGAGCTGTCTCTGGGTGTAATCTGACTGGGCTGCCAATAGGACTCGTCACAAAACTCAACCCTTGCCACAAAATCATGTTGAGAGGAACGTTTTTAATATGTACCCACATCGGAATCGACTGCACTAGAGGCTTCTCCTTCTCTGTCACCGGTGACCATTTCGTCAGAACCACAGGAATCCCAGCTAGGTTTCACATCCCTCTTCTCAGTATTCTGTTCCGATCAGCTTGATTTGGAATCTTAAACTTCATTGAGGTTTCATTAACCTCATACACATCAATCCTCTGGGTTTTGTCATTAAGATTCCAGACCTTATTGACTATCGCATGGACCTTAGCAATGTGCGGAGCGGTGTCCAGGAATTTTCCAATAAGGAAGTCATCCCAAAGTGGTGCAACATCCTTCGTGATCTCCTCCGGGACCGTTACCGAACCAATTCCATCCTTCATCGTTACCTCAACGCCGTATTTCTTCAGAACTTTTTGCCCTTGAACCGCTCCAACCCATGATCCTTTAGATCCTCCAGAAATCGTGTCTTGAATCGGTCCCTTATCCTTCCTTTCCAGATCTATCCTCCTTGGTGACGCAACCTTCGATCCATCCATCATAAGACTCCGTGAATCCAAATCAGTGATTTGATCTGGATCCAAAATGGTTAGATTGTGTCGTGCCCCTTGATCAGAACCTTGCGTACCCTCCTGAGATCGACCCCCACTCCGCGGAGATGGAGGTAACCCCGGCGGATCCACCGTACTCATGCCGTTCTCGGTCGTAACCTCTAATCGCCTTTATCGCCTTTTTTGTCGCCTCTCCAAAATGGTGTGTTTCTTTTGTCCAGAATAGCAATCTTCTATTATAGATGAATATATTGGAGTAAAAACTTCATCCCCACATTCTAATTACATTACAAGACACTTCACATTTGAGACACACTTTTTCTTGTGAAAATGACTCATATGACTTTCTTCTTTCTTATGTATCACACTAATCTCTCTCCTCTTCTTATTCTACTTTATTGTTTTTCTCATTTCACCTTATGATTTCATTTACTTTTATCTCAAATTCTAAAATATACTAAACAAAAATAATTGTTACAATAAATTATATATAAAATTATCTATCTTTAAAGATCTATTTTCATATATATATTGTATATATTAACAAATTTGAATGTGGATGTGGACACCAAAGCGTGGATAATAGAATTATAAGTTAGTTGTGGACGTGAAATTTTTTAACACAAAGGCCGTTGGTTGATACCTTTAAAAATTTGTTCTTCACCATAATCTCCAGGCATAACCATGTTTCCACCGTTATTCCCATCATCACCGGCACCGCCGACACCCCACCATGATCGAGTTTCGGTTCTAACTCACTAAAGGTTTCATATTTCGAACTGATGTACACCGATCTGTTGGAGACTTCCCATGTGATAACATCCAATCTAATGCAACTAGCTCTCGAAATCCGATAAGACAGCTCGATCATAACTGTCTATCCATTGGTAGAGCTACTTTATCTGAGATCGAGAGCTAGTTACGTTGCTTTGGATTGGATATGGTCATGGAGAAAGTCTCTCTCTATCTCTCCCTCTCTCTCTCTCTCTCTCCCTCCCTCTCTCTCTCTCCCTCTCTCCCTCTCTCTCTCTCTCCTCTCCCTCTCTCCCTCTCGTCTCTCTCCTCTCTCCTCTCTCTCTCTCTTCTCTCTCTCTCTCCTCTCTCTCTCTGCTCGATCTCTCTCTCTCTCCTCGATCTCTCTCTCTCTCTCTCTCTCTCTCTCTCTCCTCTCTCTCTCTCTCTCTCTCTCTCTCTCTCTCTCTCTCTCTCTCTCTCGCTCTCTCTCTCTCTCTCTCTCTCTCGTCTCTCTCTCTCTCTCTCTCTCTCTCTCTCTCTCTCTCTCTCTCTCTCTCTCTCTCTCTCTCTCTCTCTCTCTCTCTCTCTCTCTCTCTCTCTCTCTCTCTCTCTCTCTCTCTCTCTCTCTCTCTCTCGGAGGAAGACGGCATATTTGTTTACACTTGTTTGTAGATGCGGACACAAATTTATGGATAAATTTTCATGTATACAAAACCTTGTCCACAACTTTTGTTTTATATCCATATATTATTGGTTTCACTTAAACTTTTTGGCAGTGACAAGCAATTGTATCAAAAACATATGTAATGGTTTTGATTCAGTCCACAATTTGTCGTATCAAAACATAGAACTTAGGTATAGACAAAAAAAAAATTTCTTTTGGTGAGGGTTATCTACTATAAAACACATTAACATCGTTTGTCCACACATTAACATCGTCTGTCCACATATTATTCATCACTCTCTCTCTCTCGGAGGAAGACGGCATATTTGTTTGCACTTGTTTGTAGATGCGGACACAAATTTATGGATAAATTTTCATGTATACAAAACCTTGTCCACAACTTTTGTTTTATATCCATGTATTATTGGTTTCACTTAAACTTTTTGGCAGTGACAAGCAATTGTATCAAAAACATATGTAGTGGTTTTGATTCACTCCACAATTTGTCGTATCAAAACATAGAACTTAGGTATAGACAAAAAAAAAAATTTCTTTTGGTGAGGTTTATCTACTATAAAACACATTAACATCGTTTGTCCACACATTAACATCATCTATCCACATATTATTCATCACTCATCCACACATCACCCATCCACGTATACTCCGTCCATAAATCACGCATCCATGCATCACCCGTCTACAATTGTCGTTTCTACTAAGGACAAAATTGTTCAGTATCTGTTGATGGCCCACAACAAAGTGTGTCACATGTAAGAAGTGTCTAGGTGTAAGAAAAAGTAAAAAAGTGTCTCTGAGTGTAATCAACTCATCAGTGTACATTGTGTTACGGTTATTATAATTAGGAAGAGTTGTATTGCAACACACAACCCTTTGACTAATATAAAAGCCTCGTGTGCATTGTCTTATATGCATGTAAGAAAACGAGAGTCTTTCAAAAACACATAATAATTATACTGATAATCAACAAGAGAGATTAAGGAAGGTTTGGGATTTCTTGTCCATCAAGGAAATCACCAAAAGGAGAAGGTTAAAGAGGAGAACATCAATTGGTGGGATTGCATCCATGCATGGATCAAGGTTAGTGTTTCTACTTTCTTTAGAAACATGTTAGGATTGAATTAAGGCAAATCTAAATTAGGTCTTGGTGAAGAAATAAAATAACATGTGGTATCAGAGCCGTCTTAGATTTGATTAATTAATCATTGACTGAATCTGTTTGTTAAGTGATGCTTGTGAAACGTTCGCACTGAATTTTTGAACTTAAATGATCAAGTACGACAACAATGAAAATGGAAGTGTGTAATGATGCAATACGGTTAACTATAGTTGTCGTAAAAGGTGTTTTGCATGGTTAAATACTGATTAATTTTTAAAAAGTCACGACGGTTCATGTGTGGGTTAATATGCTTGTTTGAATAAAACTGTTGAATTGAAATCAGGGTTTTACTGTTGTTACCGTGAAGTAAATTAGTGAATTTCCTTAAATATTTTGGAATATTGTTAATTCACAAGGTTTACGTTTTCGGTAATAACCGTAAAGGAATTGCACTCATAATATTAACGTTTGGCATCATGCGATAAGAAATATCTGGATTATTAATTAAGTCATTCATGAATGAGAGTAGATTCATAATTAATCAGAGTTTATTTGATGTTTGAATCGTTACGTAAGATTGCATGCATGAAAGAGTGCGTTCTGTTATTCATTAACATTTGATAGCATACACATGACTGTTAGCACATGGTAATTCATCTAGTATGCATAAACTGAAATCATTTATCAAAGTAAATGCATATTTGAATTAATAAAGGTGTTATTTTATTAAATTAAAATAAATAATTTTTTAAAAAAATGCTTCTGCTGCATTTTAATGATTAAGTAATTGTGTTATGAAATATTAACACAATTTAAGTAGTTTTCCCTTAGATATTTTAATGTTTATATGTATATAATATGATAGTCACCAAAGTGACCTTGTTATATGACATATAGATATTAAAAATTATAGAGTTTATAATTGATCAAGATCAAGGATGCTAAATGACATAAAAGTTTGATTGACCAATTAAATTATTATTTATATTCTAGAAGATCATGAATAATTAATAAAAAGAAAAGAATTAATCATTTTTCTACTATAGTGAATAATATGTATATCTAAAGATAACATATTTATTTGACTAGTGTTGATTTGATTAATATTAAAGAATATATAATTAGCATAAGTGAAAGTACTTATATGTAAATATTGTCTAAAGGTTATTTAAAATATAAGTGTTAAAGTTTCTATTAGTCTGAATATATATTAAAGTCTCAAAGCACTAATGGGTAAACATGTATGAATGCTTGCAGCTTCATCAAATGTGTTTGCATCTGCTGACTCTGTGGTAAAGTTTAATGGCTTCAACTATGTGAGTGGTTCGAGCAAATCCAGTTTACATTGAGTGTAATGGCTTTAGACTCCGCTCACTAACTGATGAGGAACCCTCAGCTATTACAGTAGATAGCTCCGAATATGAAAGTCTCGTTATGAAAGATGGGAGTGATCTAATAGGCTGAGCTTGAACCTTATGAGGTTGACGATAGCAGAAAGTATTAAGCCATTGATGCCTAAGACAATGAAAGCAAGGGAATTCATAGAGAAAATTAAGGAGTGTTCACAATCGGAATTGGCTGACAAGTCGATTGTAGGAAGTCTCATGAATGAGCTAACTACAAAGAAGTTTGACTGGTCTCAGCCAATCCATGATCATTTGACGCACATGTCTAATCTGGCAGCAAAGTTAACGACCTTGGGAATGGAGGTACATGAGCAATTCTTGGTCCAATTCATCATGAACTCTCTACCTCTGAATCTTGAATTTAGCCAGTTCCAGGTGAATTACAACACCATTAAGGATAAATGGAACTTTAAGGAATTAAAGGCTATGCTAATTCAAGAGGAGGGCAGACTAAGGAAGATGAAAGATCAAGTTGCTAACCTCGTAGGTCTTGGAAGTGCCAATAGCAGCAAAATAACATCAAGTAGGAAGGACAAAAGGAATGTTAAGAACTTCGTGAAAGGACCTCAAAGTCAACTCCAGAAGGAAAAGAAGTGTTTCTTTTGTAAGGAAGTAGGACACTTCAAGAAGGATTGTCCTAAAAGGAAGGATTGGTTCGACAAGAAAGTAAACATTACAGCTTTGTTTGCTATGAAATGAATCTTGTTAAAGTTCCTAATAATACTTGGTGGTTTGGATTCTGGTGCTACTACTCATGTGTCTCATATTAAACAGGGATTCAGTTCGATCCAGCCCATAAGAGGACCTGAACAGTACTTGTTCATAGGAAACAGGATGAAGGCACAAATAAAAGGAATTGGGACGTATAGATTGATCTTAGACACTGGAAGTCATGTGGATCTTGAAGGGTGTCTCTATGCTATGCCTGAGTGTGCTAGAAATCTTGTTTCTATTAGTAGGTTGGACGATTTAGGTTTTAGTATTAAGTTGCACATGGTGTTTTCACATTGTACCGAAATGATTACTTTTATGGTAGTGGTATTTTATTTGATTCACTTTATAAGTTCAAACCTTGATGCAAAGTTTATATGAATCCCTATTTAATGTTGAAAGTCGAGGCATTAAGCATATCACTTATTAAAAGTTCTGCTTTCTTGTGGCATCAACGACAAGGTCATATTGTTAAACTATATAATCTAATCTCTCCTTGATACATTTACATAAGTTAGTTATTTATGTAATACACAAAGAGTTGTAACAATTCATGTTGTGTCCTTTAGTATAAGAGTTGTGTCTCTTATACTTGTACTGATTCGATCTCTATATAAAGATCAATCATCTGTTGTAAACACATCACCGAATCTCAATATACAAAAAGTATTTTCAGAAAAGTTTATAGGCCTATTCTTTCTCTCGAACTCGTGTGTAACACACTGTGATTTTGGTAACACAAGGCGGTGGTAAAGTAAAATGATTAACATGGTATCAGAGCTTTACGTTTGAGAGGACAAAGAACAAAGCACTAGTAATAGAAACACTTGACGTGGAGAAAAGGAGGCTAGAGGATTTTGTCATACGATTTCGGAAGCACACAAAACGATGAAGAATCAAGTAATCCCCATATTTGATGGAGAGAAGTACGACTTCTGGAGCATTAAGATGACAACCATTCTCAAGACCAGAAAGTTATGGTCTGTGGTTGAAGAGGCGTAGGAGCCCCACCAGCACAAGTGGACGAACCCTTGAAACAGCAAGGGCAAGGATCGCTTAGAGAAGAAGAGATGATAATGATTACAATGATTATTTACATTGGCTTTCAAATTATGCAAATAGCCGTATCTGATCAAAATAG